>NW_007728852.1:180361-182423 GCF_000696425.1 Galeopterus variegatus | reverse complement strand
GTCTTCACCATTCACTTAGTCCGTGGTCTATATTGCTTTACCTTGAAATTGCTCTAAAATTATAGTTACCCAATAAAAAGGCTGGAGATAGGATTCAGGTTCTGCTACAGTTTTCTTACCTGCTGCTGGTGGCGTGTGTGTGTGTTGAGGGGAGGTGGGGCAGGGGTTGGTAGTTGTAAAACCTCACCCAGGGTGACAGCAGGGTCACCACATGGCAGGAAGAGTTTGAGGTAGATCTTGTAGATTGGGCAGAAGTTCTAGAGTTAGAATTGGGCAAGAGAAATCTATTTTAGAAAGGGAGAATAATGTGAGCCCTTACTTGTAAAAGGGAAATCATGTGGCTTGTTCAGAAAGCATTAAGACATCCAGTGTTGGAGGCAGTGGACTATGAGTGGGAGGATTTCAGAAAGGCAAGCCTTGACTGTCAAGCCGAGGAGGCTCATTAAGGCAGAACACAATAAATCTTTGAATCATTCATGATCCTCCTGTACCCTCATTTGACTTGCTACTCAAGTGTGGTCTATGGACCAATGACATTGGTATCACCCGGGAGTTTGTTAGAAATGAAGACTCTCAGGCTCCTCCCCAGATCTTTTGGAACAGAACCTGTATTTTAACAAGATTCCCAGGTGACTTGTGTGCACATTAAATTTTCACAAGCACAGTTCAATCGCACAGATTATGAAAAGCCCAAGGCTCCCTTGAGGTCTTGAGGAACAGATGGCTTTGAGTTGGAGCGAGGAAGTGGGCTTCATGTCCTTCCTCAAACCTTCATTTCTCCAGCAGCTCCCAGCATCGCCCACTGAGAGAGAGGATCAGAAGTTCTCCTACTTCAATACGCACAAGAACAACCAGACCTGGGTATTAACACACAGGTTCTGGGGCTCCATGCTACAGCTTCCCCAGGGATTCTGGTGCAGATTGTCCTGAGACTCCGATATGAAAAGTACTGGCCTAGAAGGACCACTTCCCATCATCAAGTAAATGATTCTGGAAAGAATGGGGAGTTTGAAAATATTAATATTTCCTGTATCAAAAAGTTTTGGATTTGCTGTATTGGTCTTTAACTTGTCCCAGTCCTGCTTTCACTGGACATATATCATAAAGTAGAAATAATACCATTAGCCTGCCAAACAGTGATAAAATTAGCAGTGTAAGCAAAGCAAATAAGTGGCTGTAGTCGGATCCCTCATTGACTCTGACCCAGCACCTACTAAGATGGTTAGTTAGAGCAAATGAGAACAGGGCAAAGGGGTCCTGGGGGGAGAAATGTCCTCTCCTTGTTGACTTCCTGAGAATCCTCCAGTCCACAGGATGGTTCCTAAAATGCTTGCAGATGATTAGACTTTGGATGTCTAGAGCTTTAGCCCCAATTCTATGCCAAACTCTGTCATGGTTATTTTTCTGCAGGAGGGAAATTTCCTTCCAACTTACAAATTTACAATTTACAAAAGGGAGCATTCTCTCCTAGAATTCCAGCAAGGAATGCTGCCAGGTGGGAAACTGGCCATGATGGTGCTTGCATCCTTTTTGAAGATGGGCTCTTTCTTGGGTGGATGGCAACTGTGCCTTCTGGTTGGAGACAGACACTCTTCCAGATGGTCAAGTCCAAGGGGAACTCTTCTTTTTTCTAAACAGCTAGTTTGTATTACTGACTTGGGTCTCTTCTGTTATGCTTTCTTTTTTATTGGATTGTTTCCTCTCCTAATTGTTAATTTCTTGAGGGCAGAGGCCCTGCATTACGCTTCATTTTGTCTTCCTTGTAGAAAAAGTCCAGGATCTGAGTCAGAGGGTCTGGCTCATCGTCCTGGTTTTAACATAGTGGGGGAGGGAAACACTCCTCCTGTACTCTATCTAGCACCTCTAGGAGAACAAAATCCTAATCTTTGTCAGACTACAGATGTTAGGGGCCACGGTGACAGGTGAACCATGTNTCAAAAACATATTCAAAAGGAAATCTCTTATTGTCTTACTCCTCGGGCTTGGTATGCTTTCTTGATAGAACGGAGACAATAAACCTTTACAGGATGGTTGACGGAATAAACAGGTAAGATGAACCAAC
>NW_007728852.1:176048-179451 GCF_000696425.1 Galeopterus variegatus | reverse complement strand
GAGTCAGAGGGTCTGGCTCATCGTCCTGGTTTTAACATAGTGGGGGAGGGAAACACTCCTCCTGTACTCTATCTAGCACCTCTAGGAGAACAAAATCCTAATCTTTGTCAGACTACAGATGTTAGGGGCCACGGTGACAGGTGAACCATGTAGTAAAATTTCCAGGTTTACAGGTAAGAGTGTGCACGTGTGTGCACACACTTGTGCATATGTGTGTGCACACACTTGTGCATACATGCGTATACATGTGTGCGCATGTATATGCACGTGCATGTGTTTGTGTGTGCATGCACATGTGTTTGTGTGTTTATGCATGTGTGTGTGCATGTGACTATGTGTGTGTGTGTCCTAGTTCCTTTCTCCTCCTAGGCAGCTAGAGCAGTAAGCTCAGAGCCTGAAGGCACAGCAAGTGAATCCCTTTCTCTGAATTCTTATCAACCACATGCCAGAAAGGCCAAGAACTCACTGGAAACCAAGCCAAGCTAGCACTAATCATTCATAGCAGTAGGGCAAATATATGCCCTTCCCTGGCTGTCTGAGCTCTCTCTGGCTCCATTTTCCTCTTCCACTCCATGTAAGCCCCACCATCACACTCCAGGCTTGTACAGCAGAGACCTCGGCATCAGAAATCAAGCTCACAAGCCCATTTGCCATTGCTTCCCACATTTATTCTCCTGTCAGGAAACCTCCTGGTGCAGCACCATTAATTAGCACCTGAATCCCAAGTTTGCCCTCACCGACTGCCCTTTTCTAGCACCGTGCCTTCTCTGAAACATGGTTTTCTCCCCTAATGAAGGAGATGGTAATCCTGACCATGCTCACAGAGATTTGAAAGAAATAACGTTGGTGAATGCTTAGTAAATTTCAAAAACATATTCAAAAGGAAATCTCTTATTGTCTTACTCCTCGGGCTTGGTATGCTTTCGTGATAAAATGGAGACAATAAACCTTTACAGGATGGTTGACGAAATAAACAGGTAAGATGAACCAATGTATCTATTGAGAGGTAATTTCATAGTTTTTAAAGGAGGTGCAGTGGAGTAGAGTACTCGGGTGGGGGCACATGTATCAATCATCGTTTGGCACTAAGGACAGGTATCAGGTCCCTGTCCTCCAAGAAGTCAATCTGTTGGAGTAGGTGTTCCAGAAGAAAACTCTCAATTAAACCAATACAGTTTGGCCAACTCATTACCGTGGCTCTAAACAAGTTCTGATCGGCTATTATGCTGCATGTATTTATGGAGAGTTTGGCCTCCAGAAACATATTCTCAACATGGAAAAAATGGATAAATACACTGATGTGTATTTCTCACATCAGAGGAAAATCCAGCTCTTTTGTTTTATCTACTGAGTCTTCTCTACCCAAGATTATAGGAAACCAGACACTTACAACCGGACAATCCCCTGATAAAAAACCCTTAAGGAAGTCTGCTGGCTCTGTCTGTGTCACTGCCTCATGCATGGACCAGCTGGCTCACAAGACTGACTGCGAGGTGAAGCTGGGTAAGTGCGTCGTCCCACTGCAAGACCCCATCCTGCTCGGACATTGTTAGAAATCAAATTGGGTCCAAGTCCCTAAAGAATTGAGTCCAACTTCTCATGACTCTCTTTTTCTATCCTAGTTTTTTCTTTTCTGCCTACAAGCACGTTTATCTCTCTTGTCTACTAAAACAAAAACAAATCTAACAAAACAATTTTTCTCTAATCCTACTATTTTACTATAGTCACACTGCTTTTCTTACGTTTTGGTGTTACATATCTGCAGAGTATCTACATTATCAAATGCTCTTTCTTTTCAAATATTTTTTTGTGTATATTTGAGATTTACAACACGGTGTTACGGGATACATATAGATAGTAAAATGGTTACTGTAGTGAAATGAATTAACATATCGAACATCTCACATACTTTCATGTTTGTGACAAGAGCAATTAAAATCTTATTTAACAAAACTCCCTAATACAATACAATTGTATTAGTGAAAATATTGATTAATGTAACTGTAGTCATGGTTCTCATGTTGTACGTGAGGCTTGTTCATCCTACACACATCAGCTACTTTGTGTCCTGTGACCTACCTCTCCCGGTTTCCTCCCCCACCCACCCCTGGCAACCACTGCTTTATTCATATACTCTATCTTTGTATATTTGATTTTTTTTTTTTAGATTCCACATATAAGTGAGATCATGCAATATTTTTCTCTCTGTGTCTGACTTATTTCATTTAGCATAATGTCCTCCAGTTTCATTCATGTTGTAGCAAATGGCATGATCTCCTTTTGAAAGACTGAATAATTTTCTGTTGTGTATATGAGCATACTTCAAAAAGTTCAGGGAAAGATACATATTATCTTCTTTTTCCCCTATCTGAGAGGATATATGTTCTTCTTAAGGCAGAAGGCAGTAGTAACAAAGGCGCAAAGCCGAACCATGCAATTGCATTTAAAGCTTCTGTTGGGACATGGCATATACCATGTTTCTCGTATAACTTCGTATAATGTATGCTATACGAAGTTATTACCCGCGCCTCGCTCAGCCAGTGAGCGGGAACTGGTCTGTATGTGGGATCCGAACCCTTGGAGGGAGTGCCGCCGCGCTTCCCAAGTGGCACACTGTAGCAGTGCGCCACCGGGCCGGCCCATATTATCTTCTAATTCTATTTTTCCCTGAACTTTTTGAAGTACTCTCATATATAGTACATTTTCTTTATCCATTTGTCCATAGATGGACACTTAGGTTGTTTCCATCTCTTGGTGGTTGTGACTAATGCAACAATGAACATGGGAGTGCACACATCTTCCAAGGTGGTGGTTTAATCTCAGACTCTCTTTTTTAACTAACAATTCGCTTCTTAATCCCTTTTGCCCTGACCACCTTCCCAGTTTGCTTTCTAAAAGTGCTCTCGACAGCCACTCAACTGGAAAATTCAGTATCTATTTTTTGTTCCTCAACTTTCTGGACCTGTTTGCAGCATTTGATGCTATTATATATTGTTTTCAATTGTATTAACCATGTTTTTTTTTTTTTTTCTAATTTTTTTATTTTTCAATGCTTTGGTGTCTGGGGCCTTGCTGACTCTGGATGAGTACCCCTCCCATGGTGAGCAAATTCCTGGAGAGATTAAAGAACTTGCCTTCCAGCAGGCCTTTCAAATGCAACCCCCCAACCATCTTGTCTATAGAAATCTCACACTCAAGATTCCCCTGCCCTAATAATGCCAGGGCCAGGTAGCAGACAACTAGGAACAACCCCATTGCCCCAGAGCCCATTGAAAGTATTCAAGGGCCGGCCCGGTGGCGCACTGCTACAGTGCGCCGCTTGGGAGCGCGGTGGTGCTCCCACTGAGGGTTCGGATCCCACATACAGACCCGTTCCCGCTCACTGGCTGAGCGAGGTGCGGGC
>NW_007728852.1:169709-174380 GCF_000696425.1 Galeopterus variegatus | reverse complement strand
AAAAAAAAAAAAAAAAAACTCTTGTAATCCATGCATTGAACGTGAACAACTTGTGAGATGAAATCAGAAATCATCTTTATCTTACCTCCCACAGTCCCTTTAAAATTGCCCTTGCTTTTGGATGAAAATAGAAAGACCCAGGGTTGGGCCCTTTAATTCAAATGCCAGTCTGAATTCAGTTATTAGAATAGGCAGTTCTATGTAGTAACCAAAACTGCAAACCTGACTTAGCATTAAGTCTTTTCTTTTGCTCTCCCTGCTGGGATTGGCTTCAGACTGCCTAGGAGAAAGGCGTGGTCACCTTTTTCTTTCTTTCTGGTTCTTCTCCCCCATCATTATACTAACTTTAGCTCATGTTCTTTCCAGGGCTGGAACACAGGAAGAGAGAAAGAGAAAAGGAAGACTGAATTTCTACTTGATTGATACTGTCATCAGATGGCTTTGTTCTCTCTGGTCCTGATAATGATTAAAGCTGGCTGTTCCCCCAAAGGGTGCATGTGTGGCTTTCCAGAGTCTCCACATTTCTGGGGCCCTTCTGACTTCAAATCCTGGGCTTCTCTTTTGGCTGCTACTCCACCCTCAGCCCCTAGATTTCTGGTTTTCCATGCTACACAAAATTTTCTGTGTTGGATTTCATTGGCCTTTCAAACAGTCCTCTCGGGCAGGATTTAAAATAGCTCTAGGACAACTTTCCTATCTAGGACCTACATCTGATCCCTTTCCATCAGAGGGAGCTCAGTCACTTCCTACAGGCAGGCCTCGGCTCTGCTGCCAGGAGCTGCTCTAATCTTGCACGAGTGAGTCTGACTCTGGGTCTCTGCGCTTCCCAATTACAGTAAGCACGTTTCAAACCCTCTGAGTGGTCTCATTTCAGCCTCTCTCACCAGGCTTGGGTTTAGAAGAAAGCACCACCTACCCCCCTGGTGGGCAATGGACTTCAACACAGCAATATCGCTTTCCCAGGAAGTTTTTTCCTTTCTCTTTGGAACAGAGCTTTGGAAATGCTCTTGAACTTTTCTTTAAGCCCTTTTTATCTCCTCCAAGTTTCCCAATCAAAACTTCCACTGTAACGTCACATAACCCATTTTTCAAGAGGTAAAGAAAAGTAAGAAGAATTCTTAAACGATTTTAATAAGCCTACGTTTCTAATAATCTTCATTTAAACCATGTCACTACAAATATTTAAAATTATATATGCATGCTAGGCTTTAAGAATTAGGTTTTTTCTTACCAATGTACTGTAAAGAAAAATCAGGCTACTTCCTAACACTTAGTTTCCTGTGCTTGTGCAAGTTCTCTCAATTTGGACAAGGTCATGATCTATATTAGTGATTCTCAAATCCAGGAGTGCATCAATATAACCTGAGGAACTTATTTAAAATTCAGGTGCCAGGCTCTACAGCCAGATCTATTAAATCAGTCTCCAAGCCATCAGCATTTTTACCATGCTTCACCTGTGATATTATTGCACTGCTAGGTTCATAGTTCTCCCTGTGATAACTAGTCAGAAATGCCAATGCCACCTAGAAGGATGTAAAACTGACAGGCAAGTCTTGCAAATTCGAACTTACAAAACTTCAGTCTCTCCAGTAGTTGCATTGGGAGTAAATTCCAGCAAAGTCTTATTTTTATTTATTTGTCATGAGGGCTTCTCCTTCATTAGTTTTCTGTGCTCCTGAATAGTAAAACCCCCTTTCCAGGTTTACTAGTCAGCTCTCTGTTGAATCTGTTGTTACGGAGTGTCCCTGTTTAACAGAGCCATTAGGAAAGCCTGGCTCATAACCTTCAACTCCAGGTTTCTATGTTTCCACGCTAAGTCCCTTACTAACCAGTTTATCCACTTGTCCTTTACTCGGGTTTATGCTGCCAATGCTCTTGTTTTGTGTCTTAGTAGCCTTGGGGATTTTAAACATTTCACTTCTTTCACTTTCTCCTTGATCAGAGAATTGAATTTCTCCATGGTTCTCGTCAGTAACCTCCAGGTATGAAAAATTATATCAAAAGTTCATGACCACTCAAATGTTCTGATCTGCTGTTTTGATTTTGTTCTCTCCTGGTGGTAGAGAGCTCTTCCGTTCTAATTCACAGTCTCTGCTGAGAGTTATTTGGGTACCCTGAGAGAGGCAGGTGGTGAAGGCTAAGGTGGAAGACATACCTGGAGTTGAGGGTCTTGTGTGCTAGTGAGAATTTACAGCTCTCCTTAACATCAGTCCTGGAATCCAGATGACTGAAAAAATTCTGACTCTCTGTCTTCCAACCCTTCCAGTCTTCACCTCCTTTTACTCTGCTATTCACAGTTATTAGAGTCACTCTTGTAAATTGTAGACCACCCCAGCCTAATTGTCCCCCACCCACCCCATCCATCAGCTCCTGAATCATGTCCTGTTATCCACAGGCTGAAGTCCAGGATGGCCTGGAGCCAAAGCACATTTCCAACTTTGACTTCCAAATTCTCCCTGCTATACTCCCAAATTATTCAGTTTTCTCTTGATTCTCCAAATATGTTGTCTTAGTCTGTTCTGGCTGCTATAACAAAAAATACCATAGACTGGGTGGCTTAAACCAAAAACATTTATTTCTTACAGTTCTGAAGGAGTCCAAGATCAAGGCACTGACCGATTCGGTGTCTGATGAGGGCTTGCTTCCTGGTTCACAGAGGGCTGTCTTCCTGCTGTGTCTTCACGTGACGAAAGGGCAGGGAGCACTCTGAGGCCTCTCTTAAAATGGCACTAATCCCATTTGTGACAGCAGAGCTAATCACCTCCTAATCATGTCCCAAAGTCCCTGCCTCCAACTTTGTTGGGGCACTCCCATGCTCCAGGCACTGATACATGTCTTTACATACATATTTATGTTTCACAGCGATTCTCTAAATTGTTACTTGCAGCCCTATTTTATAAATAGGGAAATAGATAATTTGTCTAGAATTACATAATCATGAGGATCCACCTGGAGATAACCTGTGGCTGTCCAAGCCAGGAGTTTCTATTCACCCCGTGCCTCACTAATATCAATTCTCCCCAGCTGAGCTGGGCTTATAGGTCATGTTTTCCATGAAATCTCTTTCAGTTTCTACATAGCTTGTTGCTCTCTTTCCCTTATTCATAAATAAGTATTTGTTGAGAATGTACTTTACTCCAGACACTATGTTAGGTCCTACAGACAGATGCATGAACAAGACAGTGTTATTTCTGCCCTCAAAGAGCTTACATTCTCTTGGGGAGATAGATAATAAACAAGTAAACAAATGACTAAGAAAATTAGGGTATATGTGCTGTAAAAGTGATAGAGTAACAGCAGGTGATAGAATCTGCAGGGGATTTACTTAAGATATAGAGAATTAGAAAAGGCCTCCATGAAGAGGTCATATTTGAGTCGTGACTTCAAAAATGAAAAAAGGACAAATAAGTAACCTACTAAAGAATGAGCAATCCAAGCAGAGAGAGAAGTGAGTGCAAAGGTCCTGGGGCAGGAAATGACTGTACATTTGAGGTGCAGTTTTTCTGGACATTTGCGAGTGGCAAAAAATTAGGTTGAAAAGGTAGGTAGGCATCTGATTGTGTGGAGCCATGAGGCCACTTTGGATTTTTTTCTAAAAGCAACCTAAAATCTTTGAAGCGTTATTAAAAATGGCTTTATTGAAGTATAATTGACGTGAAATAAACAACATATTTGAAGTGCACAATTTGATGTTTTGACATATGTATACACCCATGAAATTATCATCATGATCAAGATAATGAACATATATCCCCATCATCCCAAAACTTTTGTCACCCCACACTAACAACTTTACCTGACCCCAACTCCAAACAATGACTGATTTGCTTCTTGTCACCATAAATCAGTTTGCATTTTCTAGAATTGTATATAAATGGATTTTTCAAGTATGTACTTGTATGGCTTATAGGTTTTTCATAGATACATTTTATCAGGTTAAGGATGCTCCCTTCTACTTTTAGTTTGCTAAGAGTTTTTATTTCATTACAGAAATGGGTACTTTATTTTATCAATGCTTGTTCTCTGTCTTTTAAGATGATCATCTTGTTTTTTTTTTTTTCTTTTCTAGACTATTTACTGATTGTTTGGAATGTTAAACTAAACTGACATCCCTACTATCCTTTTATATATTGTCGAACTAAATCGAAGATTTCATTTAGATTGTTTGCATCTCCATAGTTTTCTTTTACTATCTTTGTCTGGATTTGGTGTCAGAGCAATGCTGGCCTCATGGAACTAGTTGGGAAGAACTCTCTCCCTTTAATTTTCTTCAAAATTTTATTTGAATTGGTATTGTTTTTTATTAATGTTTGGCAGACTTAATCAGGGAAGCTACTTGAGCCCGGAGTTGCTTTGGTTGGAAGGTTTTAAACTGCAGATTCGATTTTTAAAAAAATAGGTATAGGATTATCTGTTCAGATTCTTGCGTGAACAATGGTCATATGTCTTTCAAGGAGTTTCCCCTTTTTCTTCTAAGATGTCAAATTTATTGTCATTAAGTTGTTTGTAATAATTCTTTATCATCCTTTTAATATCTGCATGATTTGTAGTGATGTCACAACTCTCATTCCTGATATTGGGAATTGGTGTCTTCTCTTTATTTCTCCCCTTGAGTTTATCAAATTTATTGATCTTCTCAAGTAACAAGCTTTTGATCTCATTCATTTTCTC
>NW_007728852.1:168352-169580 GCF_000696425.1 Galeopterus variegatus | reverse complement strand
TACAGAAATGGGTACTTTATTTTATCAATGCTTGTTCTCTGTCTTTTAAGATGATCATCTTTTTTTTTTTTCTTTTCTAGACTATTTACTGATTGTTTGGAATGTTAAACTAAACTGACATCCCTACTATCCTTTTATATATTGTTGAACTAAATCGAAGATTTCATTTAGATTGTTTGCATCTCCATAGTTTTTTTATACTGTCTTTGTCTGGATTTGGTGTCAGAGCAATGCTGGCCTCATGGAACTAGTTGGGAAGAACTCTCTCCCTTTAATTTTCTTTAAAATTTTATTTGAATTGGTATTGTTTTTTATTAATGTTTGCAGACTTAATCAGGGAAGCTACTTGAGCCCGGAGTTGCTTTGGTTGGAAGGTTTTAAACTGCACATTCGATTTTTAAAAAAATAGGTATAGGATTATCTGTTCAGGTTCTTGTGTGAGCACTGGTCATATGTCTTTCAAGGAGTTTCCCCTTTTTCTTCTAAGATGTCAAATTTATTGTCATTAAGTTGTTTATAATAATTCTTTATCATCCTTTTAATATCTGCATGATTTGTAGTGATGTCACAACTCTCATTCCTGATATTGGGAATTGGTGTCCTCTCTTTATTTCTCCCCATGAGTTTATCAAATTTATTGATCTTCTCAAGTAACAAGCTTTTGATCTCATTCATTTTCTCTATTATGTTTTCTATTTTACAAATAATTGGTTGTTGCTCTAATTTATTTTATTATTTTGTTATTTCAAGTTTAACATTTTTTTTCTTTTCTTTTTCTTTATTGAGGAGGAGGCTAAGGTTGTTGAATGGAGACCCATCTTCAGGTTTTTCACTCTGGCTGTGGGAAGAGGACTTACTCTCAGTCCTGGGTGACCTGTGAGGGACTGCTTCCTCTAATCCTCTCAATTGGTTCTTTCTCTGGTCCCAGGAGCTGCACTAGCACAAGACCCGAGAGGAGCCTCTGCAGATCTCTGATGCTCTCTGTGCAGCTCTCTCTTCTCTAGTTCTCTCCCCTGAACTCTGGCTTCCTTGGCCTCCCAGACTGTTACTAGTGTCCCCTCAACTCAGCAAGACCACCAAGCTTTGCTCGGCTTCCCCCTCCCTACTCCTTGGCATGGAAATCCTCTTCAGGCAGGAAGCTGAGGCAGTCATAGGAATCTGTGTTTGCTTCTCATCTCTCAGATGTTGCCTGATGTCCAATGTCTTAGAAACCTTGTTTCATGTATTC
>NW_007728852.1:163555-168080 GCF_000696425.1 Galeopterus variegatus | reverse complement strand
AGGCAGTCATAGGAAT
This sequence comes from Galeopterus variegatus, assembly GCF_000696425.1. Taxonomy (NCBI): domain Eukaryota; kingdom Metazoa; phylum Chordata; class Mammalia; order Dermoptera; family Cynocephalidae; genus Galeopterus; species Galeopterus variegatus. Next base: position 168,064 of record NW_007728852.1, on the reverse strand, counting down.
CTGTGTTTGCTTCTCATCTCTCAGATGTTGCCTGATGTCCAATGTCTTAGAAACCTTGTTTCATGTATTCTGTATCATTTTTTTAGTTATTTCCTAGGGGAGAATAAACTTAGTCCCTGTGATTCCATCTCTATCAGAAATGGAAGTCATGTCATCCCTTTGGAGGAGTTTAAGTAGAGGAGTGGCATTATATTATTTGAGGTTTGAAAAGATCACACAGACTGCTGCATGGAAGGCAGGTGGGATGCAGGAGAGCAGGTAAGTTATTGGAGGGTTGCAGGCAAGACGTGATGGGTATGTCGTGAGGTAGTTGCAGGGGCCAGGAAGACAGAGGGTGGGTCCAGATCCACTTGGAGATGGAATCCATAGGACTTGCTAACCAATCAGGTGTGGACAGAGGAGGAAAGGAAGAGTCAGTGTTGCCTCCTGGGCATTTTCCTAGAACTGCACAAATGGGGAAAGCCGGGGAGGGGGCACAGTGGACAGGTGGAGGTCAAGAGTTGCTGTGTGGACATAAGCTTGAGCTGCCTTTTCAACCATTCCCATGGATCCCCTCAAACAGGCAGGGGACTATAAGAATGTGGAGCTCCAGAGAAGGGCCAGGGCTGGAAATGGAAAAGCGGAGTCACCAGCACAGAATTATTCACAGCTCTGGGACTGGAAGATAGGGATGAAAAGAGGGCCCAGGCTTCAGCATCTACAGGTCAGCAGAGCAGGAAGAGCTGAGAAGGAGACTAGCAGGAGGCACCTGTCTTCCCACAGGACTCGGTTCCTTTATTTAACCATGTGTTGTTCCGTATCATAATTACCTGTTTGTCCACCTGTCACTCACTTACCTGCGAGCCTTTAAGGTCAGAGCCCATCTTATTTTATAACACCTGTGTGTAACACAGTGCCTGACACCTAAAGAGACCTGCAAACGAATGAATGAATGAATGAATGAAGACTAAGGAGGTTAATAGATGATTGGAGTGAGGTCAAAAGGCCAGAGCCTTTTTGTAGTCCAAGGGACTTCAAGACAATTCTGGGAAAATAAGGTTTAGAGGAAAAAAAAAAAAAAAAAAAGAGTGACAGTCCAGAAACTAGAAGTCCTGGAGCGGAGACCTTCAGAGCTACTTCTGTGAACATGGCGAACACATACGGGAACCCTGCGTTTGGCTTTGGGCTACACAACCCTCATGGAGACAAAACAATGTGTTTAAGTTGGACTTCGTTGGTGGATGTTTCGATTCTCTTGGTCTTTTGTCTGTTTTCAAGCAGATCAAAGCACGTCTTGTGAAATGTTTTGGCCCTGGATTAGAAATAAGATGCATAAAGGGCAAGAGTGGATATTAATAAAAAAGCATTTTGACCCTTTCGAACTTGGGGGCCACCACGGGGGTTAAAAGAGGCCAAGCACATCCGTGCCAGCCCCCTCCAGACATAAAGATGTCTTCTCCGAGGAATCAGGTTGGGGGCAGTGACAGGCTTCATGTCTGCCCCCTGCCACGCTGGGGAGCCAAACCTCCCTCTCTTGACTTACAGGACTGGCAAGGGCAGTGACAGGAGCCTGGCCGCCGGGCCTGGCTGAAATCCGGGCCCGCGTAAAAGCCTCGCAGAGAGCTGCAAAGAAAGGCAAGCTTCAGAGGTTAACCACGATATTTACAGTTTCATAATTTCGATGAAGAGCTGTGGTCTCATGTTTTACACATTCAGCAAGTTGAACAGACCCTCTAAGGTTTAACTGTCCAGTTGAAAACTATAATAAACTTTATTTTGGTTAAAACCTGAAATGAGTCTGAGTTTGGATTTTTCAGCCTGGTGGCTTTGTGTAAACAGTTTACTTAACATCGTTTTTGGCTCTTATTCAATAAACCACCATGATAATCCCATTCACAGACAAAACAGATCACAGATTAGCAGACAGGCTGCTGTAAAACAGTGCATTACCTGCTCTCTGTGTGAGACATAAAGGTCTGTTTTTAAGAAAGTACTCGTCCATCTTCGTGTTTTCATCCTTGAAAACATAGTTTCTTTGGACCTCTACGGGAAAGAAGGAACGTTACATTGTTTAGCTCCTTTTTATACCACAAAAATAGATTTTAATTAAGCACATAAAGTGAGCAGGGCTTGGAGCTGTTATTTTCCAGAGAAGCCTTGCTGGCTTTATTCAGATTGGAAGAGACCCCAGGCAAATGCCAAAATCACCTATTGCTTACATTTCATTTTAATGTGCTCAAGTTCAGTAAAAGTTTATCATCTCCATTAAACCAGTACCTATTGGAACTGATTTAATCTCGTTAGCACAAAGAACCACATGAAAGAAATCAAGACCCCAGACAAGATTGTGCATAGCAGTTTGGGGGGTGGATAAACGACATAAAAGAAATGAAGCACTCACCGATGACAGAGTGTCTCTCACCTGCTCTTGTGTATGTGCGCCTGTGTGTGTGTGTGTGTGTGTGTGTCGGATAAACGACATAAAAGAAATGAAGCACTCACCGATGACAGAGTGTCTCTCACCTGCTCTTGTGCATGTGCGCCTGTGTGTGTGTGTGTGTGCGTGTAACGTGTATGTGTGCATACACAGATCTGTGTCCTCTGCAGTGCGAGCCTCTGGCCTCCTGCCACAGTGCAGCACGCTGGGGAGGCTGCCAAGCTCGGGAGTCCTCAGCTGCTCAGTGTCACAGCACCACCACGCTCCCACACGGACCATGAATTGTGTGACATTTGAGCAAACAGATGTCACGCGTAGGGGTGCAAGTCAAACGTCTACTGGCAACAGCATAATGAGGACATATATCTTAATACTAGCCCCAAAGGGCTACAGCACACACACGCGCGCGCGCGCACACACACACACACACACACACACACATGCTTTTCTCTGCAGGAAAAAGAGTCACTTTGCTTTTCCCCTTTAGTATGTTCTTTTCCATCAACCAGAAAGCTTCGTATAGTGCATGGCTAGGTGTAAACAGAGTCCAAATCCAGAGGTGTTAGGTCTTTGATTCAAGGTATGGCCTGACCTTGGGACTTGGTCATAGGGCACATGAATGACAAGTTGGTGGAGGTGACTGGCTGCCCACAGGTGTTTGCTTACGTGAGACAGACCCAATGGGCCAGTGGATACAGTAGATAGGGTCTGAGTTCAGTAGAGACAGAGCTGCAGGCAGAAGCTGGAGGATCCATTGAGAAGACTGAGCAAGCACTAAACACTAGGAGAATTCTAGTGGACGAAGCGCTCTTCCCCAGTTCTGTGCCTATCACTAAGTGGAAGCTGCAGGGAGCACAGCCTCGTGTTGGCACCCTGATGGTTTGTAGCTTTGGAAACAGAGGGTGACTGAACCTCCATGTCTTAGCTACAGGGACAGTGCTGCAGTGGCACAACTTTGAAAGTGACTTGGAAAGGAGCAAAACTGGAGTATAAATGACATACAGTATTTTGGACTGCTATAAGACCCCCTCAGGATCACCTGAAAATACCTGATTAAACTTTAAGTGTGGGATGAGAGGTCCTTCTTACACAGGGTAGGGCATGAGCCATTGAGGAGTGAGGGACATGGGTTATGATCCCCTGCCTGTGTTACTCATTTACTGAAGGGATATTTACAGATCTTTGGCTGAGTGCTAGGTACCCTCATAGTCCTGCACCAAGCAGTTTGGGCTGCTATAACACAATACCATAAACCGGCTGGGCTTAAACAATAGAAATTTATTTCTCAGCATTCTGGAGACTGAGAAGTCCAAGATCAAGGTGTCAGCAAGGTAGGTTTTATTCTGAGAACTTTTGGCTTGTGGGCAACTGCGTTCTTGCTGTGTTCCCACATGGGGGAGGGAGGGAGGGAGAGAGAGAGAGAGAGATTGAGAGAGAGAGAGAGAGAATTCTCTGGAGTCTTTTCTTATAAGGGCACTAATTCCATCACGAGGGCCCCACCCTTATGACCTCTTCTAATCCTAATTACTTCCTGCTGTGGGTTGAATTGTGTGCCCCAAAGTCCATGTATCAGAAACTTAATAACCACTGTGACAATGTTAAGAGGATGGGAAATCCTATTATGGTAATTAAAAGGTGGGGCCTTGAAAAGGTGATTAGATTGTGAGGACTCTGCCCTAGAAAACAGATTAATAAATTGATGGTTCAATGGTGGTCATGGGCATGGTTCTGAGGGCTTTAAAAGAAGAGCCAGTGTGGAGGTTAGCTCTATCTCTGCTTCTGATATTTTGCCATGTGATACCCAGTGTTGCTGTAGAATTACCACCAAGAAAAAGGCCCCCATCAGATGTGTTCTCTGGACTTTGGATTTCCAAGCCTCCACACCTGTAAACAATAAATTTTGTTTTCTTATAAATTACCAGTTCCAGGTATTTTGTTATAGGCAACAGAAACAGATGAATACACCTTCCCAAGGCCCCATTTCCAAATATCGTGTCATTGAGGGTTAGGGCTCAGCATATGAATGGGGTCAGGACACAGAATTCAGTCCATACAAGACTCTGGGTGGGAGGCCACAGGTCTTCAAGATGCTT
>NW_007728852.1:160919-163213 GCF_000696425.1 Galeopterus variegatus | reverse complement strand
TCTGAGTACCCTTGCCCTGTTTTATTTTCCCATAACACTTAAAACTACTTAAAAGTATTGTATGTATTTGATTCCTTGTTTATCACTGGATGTCCCCAGTCTCCAAGAATGTGGGCTCTGTGACAGCAGGGGACCTAGTCTTCTGAGATCATTTCTGTGTTCCCCAAAACTAGAAGACTACCTGGACATAATAGGTGTTCAATATCTATGTGCTGATGAATCATAAGTAGCATAGAGAGAGAGGGTCAAAATAACATTTTGGGGTGAGGAGGGGTGAGGGGGGAATGCAGTCCATCCCTTGAGCACTGGAAGGACCACGTCTGGATTAAACCTTATTTATATTTATTTAGCACAAACTCATGAACTTCTTTAGAGAAGGCTCTTTAATGGGCTTGTTCTTGTAAATCAGAACCTTGGCCTTTGGGGAGCTCTTCTTGATGTCTGACCTAAAAGCAGCCCACCCTTATCTGCCATTCAGTAGAAACCCTATAAACTCGACTCATCACCCGTCATAAATCTTTGCATTTGGAAGAAAACAGACTAAGCAAATGAAAAAAGCAGTAATGTATTTTCAACGTCATGTCTTACAATAAAATATGCTAAATAATACTGAAAGGTGGAGCATTGTGCTTAGGTCTATGGATGGCTCTGAGTTGTGTTAGATACGCTTCTTGGGTTCTTATATGGATGAGAGATATAGTAGGAAAAGCAGAGCAAAGAGCTTTGGAAAGCAATATTTCCCTAGATTTTGTGTTTGTAAGCATCGTAGCCTGAATCCTAGGGGTATAGGCACTGTATCTGAAAGCCTGGCTGTGTGGACATCCATTCAGAAGACATTTAATGGCAGCACCTGGGGCCAGACACTGTGCTTGGTGATGACCCATCCACACATGCAAATGAGACGTATTCCCATAAACCGAGAAGGTGAAGTGAAACATGAGGCTGTTGGATGGTCCTTATGTGTGCAGAATGGTACCTGGCAAAGGTGGTGTGAGAAGGTTTTGAAAGAAGGCCAAAGAGAATCCTCAGATAGCTTCTTTTGGGGATGCTCCAGACCATCAGTTTCAGTTTAAGCTGGGGGCACATGGTGGCCTGGGCCAGGACCTTCCAGAGCTCCTGAGGACAATATACGGACAGTGATCGCTCTCCTTCCAGGCACAGGGCTGCTCAAGCAGAGTAGGAGGTGCCCACTCTCTCTGAGAGACTCAGCCCAGATTCCCCAGCACTCAGTGGAAGCTCGCCTTTCCCCGGGGCCATGCTCCTGAGGTCCCATTGGTGGGTTAGGCTTGGTCTCCTCTCTGTACACAGACAACATAAATTCAGGTTCAGAAGCAGGACAGAAGCTAGGGGAGAGCTGACTTTGAAGTTTAGAGCCTTAGGTTGAAGGGAATTCTCTTGGCTGAGTTACAAAGGGAATAAAATGCCATCTTAAGGAGAGTAGCTTTAGATTTTCACTTTATCTTCAAAATAAAAGATTAGGGACACAATTCTGGTTGAGATGGTTAAATGGGTGCCTGTATAATTGAATTTCATGCTCATGATTTCCCTCTGAAGTGGTGTACACAAGCGGTCATTGGAAAGCAAGTTTAACAAACACACTGGCCAGGGCTTTGCTGAACTTTACCACCTTCCAAAATCCCCAAGTTCTTCCAGTCTGCTTCATGGTTTCCACGCCGTATGCTAGGAGACACTGACATAGCAAGTGAGCCACATAGCCTTAACGCAAGCTTCTCCTCACAGGATTTGAACATTTTCTTTTTTGCACAAGATTAGACATGGTCCGAGGGACACTACATGCTACACTGGATTGTCAAGTTGCCTGTAGCTTTGACATCTCATAATGGAGGTATGTCAGAGTCCCAAGTAAGAATATACCAAAGCTTTGTGTTTGATGCCACAATGGTGGATACGTGTCATTATACACCTGTCCAAACCCACAGAATGTGTAGTCCCCGAAGTGAACCCTATTGAACATTTATGGACTCTGAGCAATAAAGACGTATCAATGTAGGGTCATCAATTGTAACAAATAGCACTCTGGTGGGGGGATGTTGATAATATGGGAGGCTATGATTGTGTAGGTGCGGGGGCTTTATGGAAAGTCTCTGCAATTGAGTCTTCTGCTCAATTTTGCTGTAAACCTAGAACTGCTGGAAAAAATAAAGTCTTTAAAAACCTAGAATACACCAAAGCCACAGTTGTGTTAACAGTGAAGGAGCTGGCCTTCAGAGCTCTCACTCTGAACCCCTGTTTTCTCTATGCTATTCAAAGATCTTTTTTAAAAAAAAAAAAAA
>NW_007728852.1:158515-160170 GCF_000696425.1 Galeopterus variegatus | reverse complement strand
CGCAAGGGCCACACTCACATCTTTGCTCCCAAACAAAGGCTCCACATGCAGCATTTTGGTAGGACTGATGCTCGCTGTTTCTGTTGGAGCAAGGTCAAGCAAGGTTCAAGGATCTCAAGTATTCACCGCAGGATCCTGAGTCTTCTTTGGGTCAGAGGATTGGGGGTGCTGACACTTCTTGAGTGCCTGCAGCATGCCGGCTCTGCTGCAATGCTTTATGTTCCTTGTCTAAGAGGGGCAGAGAGCATCCTTCCTACCAGAGCTTCTCAAACTCTCTCCAGGGAAAGTACCAGCTGGTTTTTTGCTTTTTTCCTTTCCTTTCCCCATGCTGTCATACACCTATATTTTTGGTTCAAAGAGGTGAGTCCAAGGATCACAGGCTGGGTGTTGCATACACATTCAAGCTGCTAAAAAGGCTTCTAAACACTTACTCTCAATTTTTACACACACCTCAGCGTGGGCCAGGCATGCACAGTCCATGCAGCAAGACAGGCAGAGAAGGGAAGCAGCCTGCCGGGGTCCCGCAGCGTGTGAGACCTGTGAATCCACCCCAGGTCAGGATGGTGCCAGCCCCTATGCTTTACATACACAAACTGAAAAAAGGGCTGTGAAATTAATTCTGCCAGTTATTAGATTTCAGATGAGTGATCCATGCAAAGAGGATGGAAGGAAGGATGCTCTCTCGTCTCTCTACATTGAGCTCTCTCATTTCTACTCAAAGGAATCAGGTCCCTTACTCCCAACCCTTCTCGGGGGGGGGGACCAGGAGTCTTGGTGACATTTTCTTCCCATCTAGTCCCCTGCTGCAGCTGCCCCTTACTCACCCTTCCCAACGTCTCCCGCAGCGTAGAAGATGGAATTCAAGGGGGTGGGGGGAGGGGCATCAGAACAATAAATAAATTATAGTGTCCAAAGAATTCTCAGGAATCCAAACATAGCAAAATTATTATGTTTAATGTAAAAATTGAACTTATAATAATTCTGCTCTGTGTTTAATAACAACAGGTATGGCCAAATTAAGCCGACTCAGCTACATCCAGCCAGGAAGCCTGGCTTCTCTTAGCAGAAAGATAAAGCAAATGAGAGCTCTTGAAGGTTCATAGAATCTATCACCTCCTAAAGAATGCAAACTGTATAAATATTCAGGTTTTAAAATTAAATCCCCCAAAGCCAGCGTTGGAAAATGAGGTCAGCTTGCTCTGGCAGGGCCCGTTGGCCTGTCGTTCAGCATGCAGTGGTGTGTCTTGTGACCAGAACGTCCGTGACATATAGACACAGCCTTTGCCTCTACGTTGTATATTGAAACCATGAAAGCAGAACTCCCATAGCTCAAGTTTACAGAAATACGTGACAATGTTTGAAGTAGCTCAGCTGAGACTAAAACAGTCTGACATCACGGCCTGGGGAAGGGTGATGGAAATTTCTTAATTTCTTCGGAAAATTGAAAAAACAAATTCTTTCCAGGTACTCAATTGGCCACCCAAGTGCAGCGCTTGGGCCGCTGTTCTTTTCTGGTTTTAGAAAATTGCACAGAAATAGAGAGATTGTGCACGGGGCATCGGCCCCTCTGAATCTGCTGTGTTTGGGGGCAGCCTGGTGTGATTCTGTGTGGCGTTGTACTGCACTGGCTCTTCTCCATGTGTCCCCAGGATTCA
>NW_007728852.1:155945-157259 GCF_000696425.1 Galeopterus variegatus | reverse complement strand
GTGTGTACCTACACCTGTTTGAGTTCCTATTGCCACTGATTGTGTTAGGTGGATTTAAGAAGACTCTTTCAATTCAAAGCAGGCTCTTTTGGGGAATAATGCCTTCCAGTATTTTCCTGCCCATCTCTCCACAACCATCCTCATCCCTCTCCTCTGGTTAAGTTAATATATGGGGACAATGGGATTTTATGGATCCTCGTGGCAGTGAGACAGGGGGCTTTGGGTCCATAACTATCTCTGGGCCCCCAGTAGTCTCTGCCCTGGGTTGGCCAATCTGGTCTAGTCCCTGGGCATCCACCTACCAGTGTCCACTCACATAGATCCCATCCCATCTGGCCATGTGGAAATCTGGCCACGTGGAAATCTGGCCACGTGGAAACACTTACAACAGGCTGATGACTTGGTCCTGAACTGTGCTTATGAAGTTACTGCATTCTGTTCTGGCCCTTCTACTGATCTGCTGGCCCTCTCAGCTTCTTTGGACCTCCCACCAGAGCATCTAGGACCTCTAGATTCCCTCCATGCTATGTATCAAGGATGGAAAACCCAAAGTCCACCTTCAACCCACTCGCATAGATGCCCACCTCCGCTCGTGGCTGCACGTTACTCTGGCACCAAATTAGACATGAAATGAGGAACAAGCTGTTCTGCTCTCGACACGCCCAAAATTCATCTTTTTTTTTCTGTTAACGCTCTGACAACAATTTTGAACTCAAGGAGGTGGTCGCGACCCGTGTGCCTGCCTTCATGTCTCTCTCCGTCCTGCATCACTCTTCTACCTGCAGGTGCAGATTTGCACCTCAGTCCTCCCGAGGCAGAGCGGGGGCTTTGCTCACAGAGTATTGAGTTTTATCTACCTATGAATTTTAGTAAAATATGGTGTTTGAATCTCCAAACTCTGCTTTTAATATGTCAGAGAAGTTTTTGACAGTTGGTAATTCTTTTTATTTCTCAACAAAGACTCTCATTTCTCTAGGAAGCAGAACTTACAGCTGAAGGACTCCTATGTTTATTAGTTTCCTTCCTTCCTTCCTTCTTTCCTGTCCCTCCTTTCCCCTCCCTCTTTTCTTTTAACAAATGTTGATTGAATACCCACTGCTTCCACACTATGCTTATCTAATTTAGAGTGGGGTATGGTGTCCACCTATTACAGAATTTTGAAAGTGGACTTATCGCATATACTAGGTGTGTTCTAGGTCCTAAGAGGAAGAGAGCCAGAACTAAAAATACCGTCAAGCTGTTTGGTAGGAACCCTTTCTCTCTCTCTCTCTCTCTCTCTCTCTCTCCCCCCCCATCTCTCTCATAAGAGCCAGA
>NW_007728852.1:142473-155073 GCF_000696425.1 Galeopterus variegatus | reverse complement strand
GTCTGTATGTGGGATCCGAACCCTCGGCGGGAGCGCCACCGCGCTCCCAAGCGGCGCACTGTAGCAGTGCGCCACCGGGCCGGCCCTAAAATGAGTTTTGATTGCTACGGTTGTTTAGCTAGTTGGTTAGAAGCCAAAGTCATAGTTTTCATTCAACTTTAAATGGAGCCTGTAAATGTTTTTATTATATCATGAACACACAGATTTTAAAAACATGTGTTTGGATCCAAAAGAAGAAAGAGATGATCATTAAAGTATTCAGGGGTTGGGGGTGAGAAACATTGTAAATACAGGATGTGATGACAGTAAATTGATGTGTCATCCTTACAGAGAAAAGACAGCACTGCTGGTTATTTTGATGCCAAACCAATAGCATCTGTCCCCTCCTAGTCTTCCTGTGGTCACTGGTGCAGTGCAGACCCTCAATCCCATGCTTGCCTTTCCGACAACAGCCTCCTGACTTCTCCATTGAGCAGCCTTCTATCATTCTCCACCAATTTATGTTCTGTCGTGCCACCAGAATCACCCATGCAGGAGGATGGACCTAATTTTAGAATTTAGCCTGGACATTATTTTTTCTTTTTCCTTTTTGTCTTTTCTCGTGTCCGGCAACGGATCGCAACCCTCAGCGCCGCCCCCACACCTCGCTCAGCCAGTGAGCGGGAACCAGTCTGTATGTGGGATCCGAACCCTCGGCGGGAGCGCCACCACGCTCCCAAGCGGCGCACTGTAGCAGTGTGCCACCGGGCCGGCCCTAGCCTGGACATTATAAGCAGCAATTTTAAAACTCCAATCATATTTTTTTGTAGCTAACGGTGTTGCTATTAAGAGGCAGGGGGCTCAGCAATGGACCATGTCCTATTCCCTGCAAGACCTCAGGGATACAGTATAAAATGGAGGGAGAAAACAGATAAGAAAAGGACTTTATCAGTTCTATGCTATGTAAGTACTAACTCCATTGTGAGTGGTATGGCTTTGAACACTGAAGAGCCGGTAGGAAAATATGTCTCCCCTATCTTCAGAGTTAGACTTGGGCTCAAAAACTCAGCCACTTACAGGGAACAGGTAGGTAAAGCGAATGAGTGTTGCAGGCTGTATTTGGAGATGACATGGAGTGGCAAAAGCCATGGTACCATGGAGACAACCTGACTTATCCACAGGGGCCACCATGGCTTGGCTCCAGGCCAATGAAAAATTTTCATTTGTTTTTCAAGTAAGCTGGAAATCTAGATTTTTTTATGTGCAATTTTATAATTTTTGCATGCCAAACTGTGTGTTTGACTTGGCCAAGGGACTTCCAGTTTGTGATTTCTGGGTTAGACTGTAAAATATTTGGGAGTTGATATTTGTTCCTGGGAAGTGGTGGTGGTGATGATTGTGGGGTATGCATTATTAAACAGTTATCTTTTAGATAATTACAGGGTTAAAAGAAAGTTTGTGAGTCACCTTAGGAATGAAAGGACTGATACTCCCTTCATCTCCAACTGCTCCTTCCTAAGAGCCCTTCCGCCGCCCATCCCCTTCACCCACGTTCACATGCATCAAGAGCAGACTATTCCTCCAGACATAAAGTGTCAAGACTGTGGAATTTCTGTTCCCACGTCCTGGAGCATTTTCTAACTTAAATAATTCGGATTTGGAGAAATGTAGCACCAGGTAACAAGCCATAATGTTTGGGTTATGACCAACTCAGGTGGATATGGTGTTTCTAGAAAGCTTAATATAAAGCATCACAGAGGAGATTAGAATAAAAAGTTGTTTTTTCCAGACAAAGGTCAATGAGAGGATTGAGAAACAAGGGGAGGAAATGGAATTTCAGGGCGCTTCTCATTTGAGTTATGAGAAAACTCATATCAAACATACAGTTGTGAGGTTTCCCCTCTGTTATGGTTTCAGTCTGACAGGGAAGACCAATGTTTTTTAAAAAAATTCCCTAATGAATGAAGCTAGTGCAGAAGGAGGTCCTAAGAGAGCATATGGACAAACGAAACTAACCTTGACTTGGGTGGGGCGGAAGGCAACAGAGAAGGTCTCTCCAAAAGAGAAGGGAAATCCAAAGGATGGGACAGAGAGAGAGGAGATGAAAAAGTATTCCAGAAATAGGGACCACAGTGCAGAAGGAGGTCCTAAGAGAGCATATGGACAAACGAAACTAACCTTGACTTGGGTGGGGTGGAAGGCAACAGAGAAGGTCTCTCCAAGAGAGAAGGGAAATCCAAAGGATGGGACAGAGAGAGAGGAGATGGAAAAGTATTCCAGAAATAGGGACCACAGTGTGAAAACATGTGGCAGGAAGAAAAGTGGGGAGCATGTGTGATGAATCAAGAGCAAGGGTGGAGTGTAATGGGAGATGAACCTGAAAGAAGACGGGGCCACATGGGGCAAGGATTTTCATTCTCTAACCACGAGGAGAAGTCTAGTTTGTTTGTTTCCATATTTATTTATTTATTTTTATTGAAACATAATTGATTACGACCAGGAGAAGTGTTAAGTAAGGCAGATGCATTGTCAACACTGACATTAGGAAAGATTATCCTGGCTTCCGTGCAGAAAACAGATTATCCCAGCTTCAGTGCACAGCAGGGGAAAAGTAGAAAGATTCTTGGGGCTGATATTTTTTGAACTCTTACTATGTGTCAGATGCTGTTCTAAATTCCTTTCAGCACCGTGATAATTAATTTTTAGCTTGACTGGGTTAAGGAATGTCCGGATAGCTGGTAAAACATTATTTCTGGGTGTGTCTATGAGTGTTCCTAAAAAAGATTAGCATTTGAAGTGATAGACGTAGTGAAGAAAATCTGCCCTCACCAATGTGGGTGGACGTCATCCAATCTGTCAAGGGCCCTACAAAATGAAAAGATAGAGGAAGGGCAAATTAGCTCTCTCTTTTTGAGCTGGGACATCTGTCTTCTCCTGCCCTCAAACATCAACACTCCTGGTTCTTGGGCCTTTGAACTTGGACCAAAGCATACAACTGGCTTTCTTGATTCTCCAGTTTGCAGATGGCATACTGTGGAACTTCGCAGCTTCCATCACCATGCAGGCCAATTTCTATAATAAATCTCTTCCTATACACCTCTGTCTCTATATATCCTATTGGTTTTGTTTCTCTGGTGAACCCTAATACAAGCAAAAATATATTAAATCCTCACAAACTTCTATGAGACAGGTATTATTGCTATGCTCATTTTACAGAAGAGGACACTAAGGCACAGAAAGAGCAACTTTCCCAAGGTCACACAGCAGCTAAATGGCTTGGACTAAAGGAGTGCTAGTGGAGAAGGTGGGAAGGGGACAGACCTGAGAGATATTCAGAAGCTAAGATCTGCCGGACTTGATGGATCAGAAATGAGATATGAGGGCTGGGCATTAGCAAGGGTGTGTGGTGGTGGGTGGATGGTGGAAACACAGAGGAAGCCCAGGTCACACAACTGACAGAAGAAGAGAAATTCAACCTAGGCATTCTAGCTTTGGGGGTCCCTGCTCCTTAACCAGTGCAACTTTTTCTAAATATCTCATGGGAAGATGAAGGAGACATAGCATAACCCATAGCAAACAGCATCATTAAAGCCCTCATTAGAAAATTTCTTTTCTCCCAAAGTCATCTTGGACCACCAGCTGTCAGCATTCTCTCCCTGGACTCTTCTCTCCTGCAGCCTTCCTATTCCCAGCACCAATGAATGCTGCACTCTCATTCTTCCTCAAGATGCTTCTGCATTTCTCTCCTTTTTTTGAGCAACCAACTTAGTCCTGGCCTGACTCATCTGTTTTCTCTGTAACCTCACATCCCATGCATACCAAATCTTTCCGCAAACTAAGAACTCTCAGGTTATCGGAATCTACTTCAGCAAGGGACTAGAAATTATACATGCAAAGTATGCACACACGCACTTATATACACACATGTATACACGCAATATATATGATTTATATTTATGTGTGTGTATATACATATAAACAATTTTCCTGTAACAAATAACATCTTTTTCTAGCAAAATAAAAATAGAATTTTTCTATCACAGAGTTTTTCTTTAACTTCCATGAAATTACAAAAAAATAGTATTTGATGGGTTCGCAAGGACTGTGTAGTCCAATATCCTCATTTTATAGAAAAGGAAATTCAGGCTCAGATTGGAGAAGGGACATGTCCCAAGTCCTACCTTATCCCTTTGCAATATTGTACTGCTGTAGTCCCTGCTCCCTCAAGTCTTTCCATGCCTCAATCCATCCCAAACATCTGCCAGGTTTCGCGTCACTTGACTTTCTTGGACAAACATCTCAGTGGTTCCTCCTTATCCTTAGGGTAAATGCAAGTTTCTAAGTGTGACAGTGTAAGCCTTTAATAATAAAACAGCTCCTACAAAGAACTTGCATGAGCCCAAGTTTTTGTGGCTTTTGGATGCATGACTTGGGCACTTAACTCTTCTCTATGCCTTAGTTTTCTCACCTATATATAATTTTACCTTCTGTGCAGGACTTTTGTAAGGATTAAATGAATATAGATATAGATAGAAATAGATACAGATATAGATATTTATCTTGGAACAAGTCCTGGTACATAGTAAATGCTATGTAAGTGCTTGGTGTCATTATTTCTGTTGTCATTGTTGTTGACAATATTAACATTTGTTTTTACTCTGGTTGGGCTAATTTCTTTAACAGATATTTATCTTGGAACAAGTCCTGGTACATAGTAAATGCTATGTAAGTGCTTGGTGTCATAATTTCTGTTGTCATTGTTGTTGACAATATTAACATTTGTTTTTACTCTGGTTGGGCTAATTTCTTTAATACTCCACCCCTTCCCCAGCTCTATTTTCCAAGAATAACAGATGTTATTCTGTTATTCTCACTGCTCTCCCCCATACCCCCCAAATTGTATTAGGACTCCTCATTTGATAGGGATTGTTTGTAAACTTCTGCTTGTTGGTTGTCAACAGTCTGAATGCCCTGAGGGAGGTCTGACCTTGTGGCTGCAGTTTACATCTAAATTAAATTGTTAAGCTATTTCAAGTGCCCTGAATCTCGCTTGACTCCGAACCGAAAGGAATAATTATTTCTCCCTGGTTTCAGAATTACGTAAATATGGGTAGATCAAATCAGTTTTATCCACTAAGTCCTGGGGTCAGTGCTTTCTCTTTTGTGTCTCGTATTCCTAAATTCATTTATTTATTGATCCTATAGGTGAAATCAAAGAGCATTCTTTGTTTGTAAGCACAAGACCCTGTTATTATGCAAATCAGAGGGAGAAGATGATTAAGAAACAAGCCTAAAATCTGGTTGACACAATAATACTACATACTCATGAGATCTTGAACAATTACTTCAGGATAAAAGAACAGGGATGTCACAATTTGCAGTGTTGGTGTTTTCCTTTTGATTTTTCAAAGACAAATTGGAATGACAATAATTGGCTGATATCTATTGGGCTACTTGTGGGTGTACCAGGTGCTTTGTTAAACTCTTTGCTTATTTTATCTCATTTGACTCTAATGACAAGGCTAGGATGTCTGTGTGTTTATTGTCCTCAGTTCACAGATGAGAAAACTGAGGCTGACAGACGTTAAGGGACTTTCCCAAAGTCACACAGTGTTGGAATAATTGAAGTATTAATTTGCATATCATCTTTGCTGGCAGCATTTTGCTATTTTTATTGCTGCTCTTGGCTATCAGCATTTCACTGGCGGTAAATTTCTTGTCAGCTCCTACTTTAGCCACTGTGTCCTTGATTTTCACCTACTTTTTCTTTTTTCTTTTTTTTTTTTTGTCTTTTTGTCTTTTTCCGTGTCCGGCAACGGATCGCAACCCTCAGTGTTGCCCCCGTACCGGACCGGGGACCGGCAACGGGATTGCAACCCTCGGTGTCGCTCCCGCACCTCACTCAGCCAGTGAGCGGGAACCGGTCTGTATGTGGGATCCGAACCCTCGGGCATGAGCGCCGCCGCACTTCCCAAGCGGTGCACTATCCAGTGCGCCACCGGGCCAGCCCCTTCACCTACTTTTTCTCCACGAAACTGTTTCTTCATTATTCAGTTATTTAACATATATTCACTAAATATTTACGCTGAGTAAATTAGTTTTTAAGAATTCATCTATTAATTGAAAATGATCGAAGTAAGTCAAAGTCCTTGAGTGTCTTAAGTGAATTCTGGTAACATTTAGGAAAAGGTGGATTCTTAGACGCAGTATTTGTAAACTTTCTTCTCCCAATCCAACAAAAAGAACAAAATATACATTTCTGACAATATACACATATATGTGTGTGTGTATATATTTATATAAAGAATACATGAGTAGCCCTCAAATCAAAGAGTGAATATAGTCTTATACCCATAATCTTGGAAATTGTCCTCTAGAAGTAGAGAAATGGACCACTATAGGAATTAATACCTGACATCTGCACTTTAACCACACTGGAAACCATATGGAGGGAAGAAGGCAATAGAAAAAAGTTACAAAAAAAAAAAAAAAAAAAAATCACCGTATGTCCCAAATTAGGGGAGTGGATTAGGAGTGTAAAGAGGCAACCTAGGTGAAAAACAAACCAACCCACTAAACATGCAAAAACAAAAAGTGTCTTCAAAATGGAAGTCCTTCCTGACCGTCATGGCAAAGCTGAGAACTGAGAGAGATTGAAAAATAATACCGCCAAAATTAACTGTGCTGTTTTTACCTGGATGGGAAAAGGGCAGACAAATCTCTGAGGGGTAATTACCTCTAACAATAAACTGAGATTTATCAGAATGGAAAGACAACAGAGAAAAGGAATAACTCAAGAGCCAGGGAAGAATTTTTTGTCCTTTCTGAGACCGGCCGCACCGCGCTCAGCCAGTGAGCGCTGTGAGCGCACCAGTGAGCGCTGTGAGCTCACCGGTCATCCATATATAGGATCCAAACCCGCGGAGGGAGCGCTGCCACGCTCCCAGTGCTGCACCCTCCCGAGTGCGCCACGGTTCGGCCCTAGATTTGCATTTTTATTTGCTAAATCTGACAACCTTAATACAAGGCATTTTTAAACAATCTAGTTTATGAGGAAATTTAGCCAGTTAAGAACTAAATTCAAGGAAAAAAAAAAAAAAGAAGAAATCAAGAAGATAAAACTGGACTATGAAAGCACTGGCATGAGAATCCACTTTATTTTAAGGTAGATCTAAGGCGGGAAAAGTGAGACTTATGGCCTCAGAAAAAAAAGGTACAAACATCACTAATATTGAAAAAAAACCATACAATGTTAATATACATATAAAATTGCATTTATATGTCTGCACACACACACAGACACATACAGACAAACTCGATTGACCATGGTTCCACTTAGAATTTTTCAACTTCACAATGGTGCGAAAGCCACATGCGTTCAGAAGAAATTGTACTTCAAGTACCCCTACGACCTTTCTGTTTCTCCCTTTCAATACAGTATTCAGTCAGTTCCATGAGATATCCAGTCATCCATTGATGGACACGCAGGTTGGTTCCATAGTCTGGCTGTTGTAAATAGAGCTGTGATGAACCTGGAATGCAGATATCCCTTCAACATGACGTTTTCCATTCCTTTGGGTATGTAACCATTAGTGGGATTGCTGAGTTGTATGGTAGTTCTATCTGTAGTTATTTGAGGAACCTCTATCTGTTCTGCATAATGGCTGTACTAATTTACAGTCCCACCAATGTTACAGAATCATTCCCTTTTTCCCACATCCTCACCAACATTTGTTATTCTCTGTCTTTTTGATAATAGCCAGTCTAACTGGGGTTAGATGATATCTCAAAGTGGTTTTGATTTGCATTTCCTCGATGCTGAGTGATGCTGAGCATTTTTTCATGTGTCTGTTGGCCATTTGTATGCCTCCTTTGAGAGAAGTCTATTCAGCTCCCATTTTTTTAATTGGATTATTTGGTTGTTTTTACTGTTAAGTTGTTTGAGTTTCTTGTATATTCCAGATATTAATTCCTTGTTGGATGTATAGTTTGCAAACATTTTCTCCTATTCTATAGGTTGTCTTTTCACTTTGTTGATTGTTTCCTTTGCTGTGCAGAAGAGTTTTAGTTTGATATAGTCCCATTTGTTTATTTTTTCTTTTGTTGTCTGTGCTTTTGGGGTCTTACTAATAAAGTTTTTGTCTAGCCCTGCATCCTAGAGTGTTTCCCTTGTTTTCTTCCAAGAGTTTTAAAGTTTCAGGTCTTATATTTAAGTCTTTAATCCATTTTGAGTTGATATTAGTAAGTGATGAGAGGTACAGGTCTAGTTTCATTCTTCACCATATGGGCATTCAGTTTTCCCAGCACAGTTTATTGAAGAGGCTGTCCTTTTCCCATTGTATGTTCTTGGTGCCCTTGTTAATAATCAGTTGGCTATAAATAAGTACATTGATTTCTGAGTTCTCTATTCTGTTCCATTGGTCCATGTATCTGTTTTTATGCCAATAACATGCTGTTTTTATTATTATAGCTTTGTAATATCGTTTGAATTCAGTAGTGTATTGCCTCTGGCTTTACTTTTTTTTTTGCTCAGAATTGCTTTGGCTATTTTGGTTTTTTGTTGTTCCATATGAATGTTAGGGTTGTTTTTTCTATTTTTGTGAAGAATGTCATTGATATTTTGATGGGAATTGCATTGAATCTGTAGATAGCCTTAGGTACTATGGATGTTTTCACTACATTTATTCTTCCAATCCATGAACAAGGAATGTCTTTCAATCTTTTGGTGTCCTCTTCAACTTCTTTTAGCAGTGATTTGTAGTAGTCTTTCCAATGGTTGAGCAGACTTTTAAGACTGCCATTTCTACTTTTCAGTTCTGTGATACTTCACTATTTAGTTTGAAATCTGAAAGATTACTTTCAATGTACAAAATCCGGTATTAAAACTGTGAGCTTCTGAACTTTTTCAAAATGGTTTCAAGTCCACCGAAGCATATTTACTTTTCAGTATATTAAGTGCTATTTTGCTTTAAAAAAATTTCAGAATGCACTACTCCTGATACCCCCATTTTTCACTATTGTAGTGAGATTTAATTAATTACTTAGATTTAATTCATTAGAGATTCAATATTTAATGCTAAAACCCAATGAAAGTGAATCGTTTAAAAACAATCACACATCTATTAAACATATTTGTTTTATGCAAGTTATAAATATCATGCTAAAAAATCAGCGTATAGTTTAAACCTTCACGAAATGCTTGGCCACATTCTCGTGATAATCTGCCTCACTGTCATCAGTGTTGAGGTGGCCATAGCATCATATTGATGATTCACCCTATATTATGAAGGATGGCAGGGAAAAAAACTTCAAATAATCTTCATGAATCAAAGTATTGAAATAGTTTAGACCCAGACTCTCAGACCCAAACTCCAGAAGAAGTGGGGGAAGCAACAATACACTACAGAGTTACAATTTACTTCCATAACATTACAAACTAATGATGCTAAATTCTTAACTCACCTATTTCCCATCAGCCTAAGGGGCTGGCCTCACATTTGCTCTAGGAAATTTTTC
This sequence comes from Galeopterus variegatus, assembly GCF_000696425.1. Lineage (NCBI taxonomy): Eukaryota > Metazoa > Chordata > Mammalia > Dermoptera > Cynocephalidae > Galeopterus > Galeopterus variegatus. Next base: position 145,578 of record NW_007728852.1, on the reverse strand, counting down.
TTTTTTAAATAGATTTTATATTTTAGAGCAATTTTAGGTTCACATAAACCTTTACATCCATATTGCAAGATTTCCCATCTATTTCCTGCCTCCACACATCCGTAACTTTCTCTGTTACCAACAATTCCCACCAAAGTGGTACATTTGTTACAATTGATGAACCTGCACTGATATATCATTATCACACAAAGTCTATAGTTTACATTAGGGTTCACGCTTGGTGTTGTACATTCTGTGGGCTTCTGCACATGTGTAATGGCAGGTGTCTGCCTCTGTAGTACTACACAGAGTAGTTTCCCTGCCCTAAAAATCCTCTGTGATCTGTACATCCATCCCTTCCTCTCCTGTAAGCCCTGGCAACTTCTGCTATCTCTGTGGTTTTGTCCCTTCTAGAATGTCATATAGTTGGAATCATACAACATGCGGCCCTTTCAGATTGACTTCTTCCACTTAGTAATGTGCATTTAAGTTTCTTCCTTGTCTTTTCATGACTTCATAGCTCATTTCTTTTTAGTGCTGAATAATATTCCATTGTCTGCATCTACCACAGTTTATTTATCCATTGAACATCTTGGCTGCTCCCAAGTTTTGTCAATTATGGACAAAACTGCTATAAACATCAGTGTGCAAGATTTTTTGCAGATATAAGTTTTCAATTCATTTGTGTAGTAACAAAGAGCATGATTATTGGATTGTATGATAAGAGTATGTTCAGTTTTGTAAGAAACTGCCAAACTGTTTTCCAAAGTGGTTGTACTATTTTGCATTCGCACCAACAGTGAATGACAGTTCCTGTTGTTAGTATTCTGGATTTTAGCCATTCTAATAGAGTTGTGGTAGTATCTCATTGTTGTTTTAATTTGCATTTTTCTAATGACAGATAATGTGGATCATTTTTTCATATGCTTATTGGCCATCTGTATATCCTTTCGTGAGGTGTCTGCTGAGATATTTTTTTTTGCCCATTTTTTAATCAAGTTGTTGATTTTCTTATTGTTGAGTTTTAAGAACTGGTTGACTTTTTGTGACTCTTTTATCAGAAGAGTCTTTTGCAAAATATTCTCTCCCAGTTTGTGCCTTGTCTTTAATTCTCTTGACAGTGTCTTTCACAGGGCAGAAATTTTAAATCTTACGAAGTCTATTTTTTTGTGAACTCTGCCTTTCATGATGTATCTAAAAAAAGTCATCACCACACCCAAATCATTGAGATTTTTGTCCTCTGTTATCTTCTAGGAGTTTTATAGCTTTACATTTTACATTGAGGTCGATGATGCATTTTCATTTTGTGAAAGGTCTGTGTCTAGATTTATTTTTGCATGTAAATGCCCAGTTGTCCCAGCACCATTTGTTGAAAAGACTATCTTTGCTCCATTTTTTTGCTCTTGCTCCTTTGTCAAAGATCAGTTGACTGAACTTATGTGAGTCTATTTCTTGGCTCTCTATTCTGTTGCATTGATCTATTTGTTTATTCTTTCACCAAAACCACACTGTCTTGATTACTGTAACTTTACAGCAATTCTTGAAGTTAAATAGTAGTCTGGCCTTTGACTTTGTTTTTCTCCCTCGATTGTGTTGTCTGTTCTTGGTCTTTTGCCTTTCCACACTAACTTTAGAATCAGTTTTCTGATATCCACAAAATAACTTACTGGAATTTTGGTTGGGTTTGTATTGAATCTATAGATTAAGTCGGACAGAACTGACCTCTTAAAAATATTGAGTCTTTCTATCCAGGAACATGGAATATATCCCCATTTATTTAGTTCTCTGATTTTTAAATCAGAATTTGGTAGTTTTCCTCATGTAGATCTTTTACATATTTTGTTAGATTTATACCTAAGTGTTTCAGTTTTGGGGGTTGCTAATGAAAATGACATTTTGTTGTTTTATTTATAAATTAAAAAAAATATTTTATTGTAGTAAGAACAGTTAACATGAGGTCTACCTTCTTTACAAAATTTAAAGTGTAAAATAAATACAGTATTGTTAACTATGGGAACAACATTATATAGCAGATATCTAGAACTGATTCATCTCATACAATTGAAAGTTATGCCCATTGATTAGCAATTTACCACTCCCTCTTCTCCCACCTCCAATCAGCTTCTGTCAGTCACCATTCTACTCTCTGATTCTATGAGTTTAACTATTTTGACACTTCATGTAACTGAAAACTTGCATGTTTGTCCTTCTGCTACTGGTTTACTTTGCTTAGCATGGTGTCTTCAAGGTCCATCCATGTTATCACATATTGTAAGATGTCCATGTTTTTTAATGCTGAGTAATATTTCATTATGTGCACATTACACATTTTTTTCTCCATTCATCCATCAATGGACATTTTGGTTGTTTCCTCATCTTGACTATTGTGAATAGTTCTGCAGTAAACATTGAGATGCAAAGATTTCTTCAAGATCCTGATTTTAACTGTTTTGGATAAATACTCAGAAGCTGGATTGCTGAATCATATGGTAGTTTGATTTTTAATTTTCTGAGAAACCTTCTTACTGTTTTTCATAGTGGGTACACCCTTTTGCATTCCTATCAACAGTGTACAAGGGTTCCAATTTTGCCACATCTTTGCCAACACTTCTTGTCTATTGATTTTTTGATAATAGTCATCCGATCAGATGTGAGGTGATATCTCATTGCAGATTTGATTTGCATTTTTCTGATGATTAGTGATGTCCATTATTGTTCCATATACTTTTTGGCCATTTGTATGTCTTTTTTGGAGAAGTGTCTATTCAAGTCTTTAGAATCGGGTTGTCAGTTTTTTGCTATTGAGTTGTAGGAGTTCCTTACATATATTGGAAATTAATCCCTTAACTGATAAATGGTTTGCAAATATTTCCTCCCATTCAAAAGGTTGCTGATGGAGTTTGGATGTGTTGTTCCCTCCAAAACTCACGTGGAAATTTGATCTCCAATGTGGCAGTGTTGGAAACTGATTCGAGTCATGGGGGCGGATCCCTCATGAATGGATTAATGCTCTCCCTGGGGGAGGGGGGATTAATGAGTGAGATTTCGCTCTATCGGTTCCCATGAGAGCTCGTTGCTTAAAAAGACCCTGGCACCCTCTCTCTCTCTCTTGCTTCCTCTTGCCAT
>NW_007728852.1:139363-141473 GCF_000696425.1 Galeopterus variegatus | reverse complement strand
ATTCTATAGGTTGTCTTTTCACTTTGTTGATTGTTTCCTTTGCTGTGCAGAAGAGTTTTAGTTTGATATAGTCCCATTTGTTTATTTTTTCTTTTGTTGTCTGTGCTTTTGGGGTCTTACTAATAAAGTTTTTGTCTAGCCCTGCATCCTAGAGTGTTTCCCTTGTTTTCTTCCAAGAGTTTTAAAGTTTCAGGTCTTATATTTAAGTCTTTAATCCATTTTGAGTTGATATTAGTAAGTGATGAGAGGTACAGGTCTAGTTTCATTCTTCACCATATGGGCATTCAGTTTTCCCAGCACAGTTTATTGAAGAGGCTGTCCTTTTCCCATTGTATGTTCTTGGTGCCCTTGTTAATAATCAGTTAGCTATAAATAAGTGCATTGATTTCTGAGTTCTCTATTCTGTTCCATTGGTCCATGTATCTGTTTTTATGCCAATAACATGCTGTTTTTATTATTATAGCTTTGTAATATCGTTTGAATTCAGTAGTGTATTGCCTCTGGCTTTACTTTTTTTTTTGCTCAGAATTGCTTTGGNATAAACCTCTTTTCCTTATAAATTACCCAGTCTCAGGTATGTCTGTTATAGCAACACAAAATGGACTAAAACAGTTGCCTTTCCTGGCAACTCTGCTGACTGTTTTCTTTGCTAGGCAGAAGGCTTTTAGTTTTATTTCGTTTTATTTTAATGTAGTCCCACTTGTTTATTTTTGCTTTTGATGTAGTCCTACTTGACTGTTTTTCCTTTTGTTGCCTGTGCTGATGGTGTCATATACGTGAAATCATTGCCAAGACCAAAGCTATGAAGATTTTACCCTATGCTTTTTCTTGAAATCTTTTTAGTTTCAGGTTTATGCTTAGGTCTTTAATCCATTTTGAGTCGATTTTTGTGTGTGGTGTAACATAAAGGTTTAAATTTATTCTTTTGCCTGTGGATATACAGTTTTCCCAGCCCCATTTGTTGAAGAGACTATTTTTCTCCATTGTGTATTCTTGGCACCATTGTCAAAGCTCAATTGACTGTACATGCATAGATTTATTTCTGGACTCTATTCTAGTCCATTGGTCTATATTTCTGTCTTTATGCCAGTGCTGTACTGTCTTAATTACTTTTTTTTTTGTAATATATTTTGAAATCAGGAAGTGTGATAACTTCAGCTTTGTTTGTTCTCNTTTTTTTTTGTAATATATTTTGAAATCAGGAAGTGTGATAACTTCAGCTTTGTTTGTTCTCAAGAATTTTGTTTGTTTGTTTTTTGCTCTTTGGGGTCTTTTATGTTTCCATACGAACTTTAGAGCTGATTTTTCAATTTTTGTAAAAGATGCCAGTGGGATTTTGATAGGGAATTTCTTGAATCATAGGGGTGATAGGAGCCCCTTGAGCCACACCTATATTTATGCTAATGAGGTGATTCCTGGAGGACAGGGCTGGTTGCCAGAGGAACCCAGCATGTGATTAGAGGGTTGGAACTTTCAGCCTCAACCTCCAATCTCTGGAGAGGGAAGAGTTGCTGAAGATTGAGTCAATCACCGATGGCCAGTGATTTAATCAATTGTGCCTCTATAAATTTCTAAATGATTGAGATTTGGAAAGCTTTTGGTTGGTATACCAATGGAGGTGTTGGGAGGATGATCCCCCTAAAGAGGGTGTGAATACCCCGTGCCCCTCCTCCATAACTTGCATTTGGCAGTCCTTGAGTTGTATCCTTTATGATAAACTGGTAAGAGTAAGTAAAGCACTCTCCTGGGTTCTGTGGGTTGATCTAGAAAATTAGTCAAACTCAAGGAAGAGATCATGGGAATTCCCCAATTATAGTTGGTTGGTCAGAAGTACAGGTTACAAGGTGGGACTTGTGACTGATGTCTGAAGTGTGTGTGTTGAGGGGGAGGGTTGGAGGGGTGTCTTGTGGAACTGAGTCCTTAACCTGTGGGGTCTGCAGTAACTCTGGGTAGTATCATAATTGAATTGCAGGACACACAATTGGTGTCTGGAGAGTTGGAGAATTGCTTATTGTCAGGAGAAAACCTTATACATTTGGCATCAGATGTGCTGTAAGATTATAGAAGAAGGTTGTTCCTTTTAATTCATAAGTTATTTTTCTTTTTTATG
>NW_007728852.1:130965-138167 GCF_000696425.1 Galeopterus variegatus | reverse complement strand
TATGTGTTGCTGAATTTAGTTTGCTAACATTTTATTGAGGATTTTTGCATCTATATTCATCGGGTATATTCTCCTGTATTTCTCTTTCACCGAGTCTTTGGCTTTGGTATCAGGATAATTCTGGTCTTATCAAATTAGTTTGAAAGTGTTCCCTCCTCTTCAATTTTTTGGAGCAGTTCGAGAAATATTGACATTAATTCTTTAAATATTTGATGAAATTCATCAGTGAAGCATCTGGTCCTGTGCTTTCCTGTGTTGGCAGGTTTTTCATTATTGAGTCAATCTTCTTACTACCTAGAATTCTGTTCAGTCTTTCTATTTCATCATAATTTGGTCTGGTTAGGTTGTGTATTTCTAGAAATTTATTAATTTCTTCTAGGTTTTCCATATTACTGGTGTATAGTTGTTCATAATAACCTATTAAGATCCTTTTTATCTTTGTGGAATCAGTTGTAATGACTCCTCTTTTATTTCTGATTTTATTCATTTGAATAAACATGAGACCAAGTCGGTGGGTCTCCTGAGAGCATAGGGGAAGCTCTCAGGGTATTGAGCTCCACGGTGAGAGATGAGGAGTCCTGGAGAATGGCTGGCCAGATGGGCTGGTTGTGGTATGCTGTACTGCAAACCAATGTGGACCCGGCACTCCATGAGGCAGCACAGCAAAAGGCAGACATGCTGGAGGATGAATGAAGTACACTGACACCTCACTCCCATTCCTGAAACTGAGGATGATGATGACCCTGAGGGTGAGTTGGGTGAACCTGTGTGTCTTCTTGCTGTGCATCAGAAAAAGGCAAATCCCTAGCTGCTTGGCTCCTACAGTTGTGGGACCTGGGGTGGATGGCAAATGTACAGTATGCGTTAGCATTAGGGGATACCGGTGTGCAGTGTGGCCTTATATATAGCAGCCCAGATGGGTTTCCAGGGGCCACAGTGAGTGTTGATGGCTATGGAGGCCATTCTATTGTAGTCAAAGCTGTGTCTTTGCCGCTGAGCATTAGACAATTGTCTCCTCATGTATATACTGTGTATGTATCCCCAGTAGCTGAATACATCTTGGGTGTAGATGTACTTTATGGCTTATACCTGTGAACAATGGTTGGAGAATGCCAGCTGTGGATACAGACAGTAAAGCCTGTGCTACAGGGACATGTCAGTCATGACCCACAGGTATTACCAAGCCAAGGTATGTGGTCAATGTGGAATAGTATCACTTGCCCGGAGGACATGTGGAGATAGGTGCCCTTTATTGGAGCTAGAAAAGGTCAGCATCATTCGTCCCACATGCAGTCTCTTTAATACCCTGGTATCGCCAGTGAAAAAACTGATGGGACCTGAAGGATGACTGTGGATTATCGAGAACTGAACAAAGTAGCGCCTCCTTTGCACGTGGCTTTGCCTTCAGTTCACAACTTGATGGACCAGCTGATGACTCAGCTAGAAACTTATCATTATGTACTGGACCTTGCAAATGTTTTTTTCTCTATTCTAATCTCAGCTGATAGCCAAGATTAATTTGCCTGGGGAGGAAGGCAATGGACTTTTAAGGTGTTACCCCAAGGCTACCTGCATAGCCCAACCATCTGTCATGGTTTAGTGGCTGGGGACCTAGCCAGATGGTCTAGGCCTAGCATGGTTCCAATGTTTTATTACATAGATGATGTCTTACTAACCTCAGATTTTAAAAGGCTGTTCAAACACTGCTAGATAATTTGAAACAATATGAATGGGCCATATATAAGGGTTTTACCCTTTGGATATGTACTTGGAAATATCAATGGTGAATGGTAGGCCACCGATCCCTATGTGGACAAGCCATGTGGCAAGAATTATGGGAATTAGGACATGGAAAAGACTTACTTTCCATGTCACGGGACATTCCTCCTTAGCCAGTCCAGGCAATGATGAAGCTGATGTACTGGCTAAGGTAAGATGGCTGGAGAGAGCTCCAGCAGCTGATGTAGCTGGGTGGCCACATTGGAGAATGTGGCATGCTGGCTGCAAGACCGTGTGCTTGATGGCTCACCAGGTGCCACAAAAACCCGAGAAAGAATGCCCCTGACAGGCAGATAGGCAGAAAACCCAAGAGGAGGATGCTGCTAACACGGTGGTGGTGGATCTTGTGGGATCATTGCCAAAGTCATAGAACTACAGGTATATGTTCACATCCATTGTTATGGCTACTGGTCTTCTGTTTGCATGGTCTAGTAAGACCCCAGACCAGGTAAACACTATTAAGGTGTTGAATAGCCTTACGACCATGTACGGTCAACCCCTGGTTGTAGAGAGTGACAGTGGAACCCACTTAACTGGACACCAAGTACAGAAGTGGGCTTCTCAGTTTTCCATTCAGTGGAAGTTACATGTACTGTATCATCCCCAGGCAGTGGGAATGTTTGAATGGTACAATGGTCTTCTAAAAAAGGGACTAAGGCTATCCGCCCAACCTCCATCCCTGAAGGGGTGGACACGGTGATTATGGCTGACAGTCAGGATCTTAAATAAGGGACCCCACAAGTTTGGGCCCTCTCCAGTGGAGGCTCTGTTGCATAGAGCCATAGCACCTGTTCCTGCAACCATTCTTTCCAGGATGGTAAGCTGGCATGTGTTCTGCCAGAGGGATACAAACTCTCTCTATTGGTGCCAATGACCTTTTTGCCTTTTCACCCATAGTACCATGGCTGCAGGCACCAGAGTCAAATGGACACATATGTATGTTCCTGTGGCCAATGTCTCGGCTGGCCGAATATGCACCAAGTTTCCTACCAGTGTGGCTGTAGGATTTCTGTGGAAAATAACCCCAATGATGACTACTAACTGGACATGTGTATGGGTGGTGTTTCTGCGGTTAATAGTTGAAAGGATAGAGCTATGCAGACAAGCCTCAAGGTGTATTGAACATACAATAGGTAAAGAGGTTTTATGGATGCGAGAGTCAGCCATCCTTGCTAAGAGAACACTGCAGAAGATCAGAGATGTGTAGATTGTATGCTGAGAGACCCTGAAGGGTCAGGCTCCTCGCCTCATATCTGGCTGGGTATGATTCAGCACATCCGTTGAAAACAAGTTACATAGGAGTAGAGTTAGTGTGCATGCACGCCCGTGTACTGCTTCAAACGTTACCATTTTTTGTGTACTTTCAGTATGGAAAGCAGCAGCTCTGAACAGCTGATCAGCAGAGCTTGCATCTAAAAATAAAGCACATCCACGTTATCAGCAGCTGCTCGGTTTTTCTTTCGACTACCTGGCTCAGGACCTGCACAGGACAGGGTAGAGGGATCTGCGATCCAGCCCAACAGAGACCCTTACCAGTCAGCCTGGTCTCTCAAACTTGTGCTACTCCATTCTGCTTTCTTTTTTGTTTTTTAGTGGACACAGACATCTCGCACAGGACAGGGTAGAGGGATCTGCGATCCAGCCCAACAGAGACCCTTACCAGTCAGCCTGGTCAGAGATTCTGGAGGCCTCTCAAACTTGTGCTACTCCATTCTGCTTTCTTTTTTGTTTTTTAGTGGACACAGACATCTAGAGTATGCCAAGTGCCACCAGCTCTCTGACACAATATTAAAGCCAATTCTTCAGGCAGACCCCAGATAATTTGGATATTTAGATGCATGGTGTACCTCTTTCCCTGTCTTTATCTGCTCACTCTGTGCCAAGCTGGAGGAAATGACGATGACAACTGCCAGCCTGAATCATCATCTCCGTTCTCATTGGTCATGGGTGGCCAGAGTGTGCCATGTCCTGTCAGCACTCCAAGACAAGCTAGACAGAAAAACTGTGGTGTTGGATATGTGGTTCACCCCCTTTTCCTCCACAGGGAGAAGCTGGAAGCTAGAACTTTTTGACTGGTTAGTTACTTTTGCTAAGCTGGGGGAGGGTGACTGTAGTAACTGCTGGCCCAAACCACAATCGCTGTTCTCACTGGCTGAGGAAGCTAGAGCATTCCATGTCCCACATCTCAGTGCTCTAAAACAGCCAGTCCTCTGCATAGCCCCCAGGAAAGTTGGGGTATGGATTTGTGGTGCACCATTTTCCCTTCCTAGAGAGAAGCTAGAAGTCAAGGGACTTTTTCCTAATCATATGCCACTATGCTGGGGGTAGGGATTATGGTGAGAAGATATTTCAAATTTCCTTGTCATCTTTGATGTAGCTGGATTTGCACTCACCTGGGGTGCAGAAACATCTTAATTAGTTTCTATTTTTTTCAGAAGGTAAATATGTTTATGAATTGTTGTTGAATAGCATGTTTGGTGGAGGAAGGAGGGTCCAGGGCTTTCTATTCTTTCATCTTGCTCGCAGTATTGTGTACTAAGTTTCAAATTCTACTATTTCACTATTGGTATACAGAAAAGTCATTGAATTTTGTTTATTAACCTTCATCCTGCAACCTTGCTATAATTGCTTATTAGTTCCAGGAGGGGTTTTTTTTGTGAGTTCTTTTGGATTTTCTACATAAGCAATCATGTTATCAGTAAACACAGTTTTATTTCTTCCTTTCCAATCTATATACCTTTTATTTCCTTTTCTTGTTTTATTGCATTAATGCTTTCCTTTTAATTTTTTCATGCTGTTTTGTAATTTGCAATAGTTTTAAATTCTTTTGTAGGAAAATTTGTATTTTTAATTTATGGAAAGATTACCCTTTAGTTTTCAACAGTCATACTATTGCAATTTCCTATGCAATATCTACATTTTTACAAACACCAAATCTTTGTAATTTTTGATATAGCTTTACACTTTGCTTTCAGTAAGAGGCTTTTTCATGATCATAAATTTTTTTTTTTCCTTTTTGTCTTTTTTTTTACTAACCAGTAACGGGATCGCAACCCTCGGTGTTGCGCCTGCACTGCGCTCAGCCAGTGAGCGGGAACCGGTCTCCACATGGGATCTGAACCCTCGGAGGGAGCACCGCCGTGCTCCCAAGCGGTGCACTCTCCAGTGCGCCACCAGGCCGGCCCATGATCATAAATTTTATATTTTTATTTTATAATTTTAATTTTCTTCATGAATCATCACATTCCACTTTTCTTTTTCTTAATCAGAATAATCTTACAGTGAATTCTATTTGTTTTTTCTCTATTTTATGAACATGGAAAAATATTATTAAAGTCTGCTTATTACTTTATGGTGATTTGTCAAAAATTAGTTTTGTACTGTAGAATCTTGTATTTGGACTAGCTTTAGAATTTACAGGCTCAATCTCTCATCCAGAGCCTTCCATCGAAATTACCATCAAACATTTGAATTCCTTGCATTCTTAGGAACTCAATAAGGCATAGAAAATGTATTTCGTTGTTAGGATCTATACTTAGTAGAAAGTCCTTCATCAAACCAAACTAAGATCTGCCACTCTGAAAATTTCAGTCCTTGAAATTTTGCTCTCTAGATCCATAAATAACCAGTCCCACATGCCTTCAACCTGTTTGTGGAAGCCACCAGTTCCATGTATAATCCACCTGTTGCAGATCATCATATGTTTGTACACAACAATTGTGCCCTTTCTTAAGTCTCTCTTCTTTGGGCTTAAAATGCCTGTACCTTAAAATATTTCTGGGAAGAGATGACTTCTTGTCCTTCTTAACATTTTAGTTCTTCTACTCCAGAAATCGTTTTTTAACTCTTCTTTTGAAATATGAAAACCATAGTGTGTGATTTCTTCAGACAAACTTAAACTGAGGGAGGAGCTTTAGTGCTAGGGACACCTGAATAAGATTTGATAGATAATAAACCATCCCTTGGTAATAGTTCCCACCAAGGAAATAAACTTTGAGGACCAGGCAGGTGAGGCAATGTTATCTCTATTTCTTAGATGGCTCACTCAGAATCTCACATCAAGGGTTGAGGTGAGATTCAGAAATTTTCTAGTCTGCATCAGCACTTAGAGCATTGTAGATAGCAAAATCCAAAACCAACAAGGGTTTATACATGTTATTGGTGGCATACTGCAATGTTACAATGGGCCTCTGAATGTGGCAGCTGGTTTATACTCAAGATGTGTATGCTACCTACTTCCCTACAAGAAAAAGAGTGACTCAAACCAGACAAAGAAGCTCCTCGGGGAACTTGACTTAAGAAAACCTTTCTCCTTTGATGTGTGCAATAATTCTGCTACATTGTGCTTGTTGATATTTTAATACAAGTTTTGTTTCCTTTCATATGTGACTGTTATTATACCACTCATGGTGTGATTGAGAACAGAAATTCTCCAAAGAACAACAGAATGTGAGAAGAAACATTAGTGTTTCAACCCCTCTATTTTATATATGGATACTTTGAGGACCAAAGTGACTTAGCTCAAAGTCCCTTAATTGTCTACCCTCAATGGTCTCAGGCTATAGTGAAATCTGAATTTGCCACTCCTTCTAAATAGCCCTGCTGTGGAGCAAAGTAATGGAGGCATTAGAGACCAGCAGAGAGAAAAACAGCAGCAGCAGGGAGTAGGCAAGGAGCTGGAGAATTCGCAGTGTTTTATAAACTTTAAATTCCCGACTGCTACGCTATAATTCTGTCTTGAGAGTCCATTATAAGGAAGTCATTTTGGTGACTTGGATGAGGTCCATGGGAGATGTGCCTCAGCATCTAATTTGTGAGTGTGTTATAGTGAGATGCTATTAAGATTCTCATAGCCTCTTTGGAATGTGGGGAGGGAGGATGTGTTTATTTTATAGCTCCACAGTTAATGCTCCCGGTGTCTAGAAGCTTTCATTCATTCATTCATTCATTCATTCATTCAAACACATTTGATGAATGCCTGTATCTATTTTGTATAACATACTGTGTTAGATGTTTTGCACTTAAAGTTGAATAATTCAAGCCTTGAATTAAACCATTAAGGTAAAGAAATCAACCCCTTACTGTGAGTTAAGGAGGCTTGCTTTTAAAACCAGCTTGTTTTATGCTGATTCAGAACACACGGTAAACTGAAGAAATAACCATTTCGCCTAGAAATGTAGGGTCCACTTACAGTTACCAAGAAACAACTTTAATCTAGCAATTCCCCTTCTAGGAGTCTATCCTGAAGATGTACTTGCACATGTCCAAAATATATACACACAGGATTATTTTTCAGCATTGTTTGTAGTAAAAAAAAAGATTAAAATTAATCTAATTATTCAGTAATAGAGAATTGGTTCAGTAATGTTACATCCACACAGTGCATCAAAACATATGCAGAATACAAAACCATCTACACAATG
>NW_007728852.1:127913-130019 GCF_000696425.1 Galeopterus variegatus | reverse complement strand
ATCAACTACATTGTATATTGACAAAATAAAAATAATAAAAAAAATAAAAATAAAAATAAATTGCCAAAAAAAAAAAAAAGAAACAGAATACCTCTTACGTATGATGAGTTATCTCCAAAAGATGTAATATTTTCTCCCTCCCTTCCTCCTTCCTTCCTTTCTCTCTCTGTTTTCTTTTCTCCCCTAACTTTATATTTCTTAAAAATTTAAATAGACAAAAAATTATAAGAATACTGTTATAAATAGACTCAGCAATTGATCATTGCAGACATATTTTGTGGAACCATCTGAAAATAAATTGTAAACATCATGGCACTCATCTCTAAATACAAAGCCACAACACAACATATTTAAGAAATTCAGCATTGAAACAATAGTATCATCTAATACAGTTCAAATTTTCTTTGTTCTCACAAAAGTATTCATTATAACTTTTTTTCCTGGATCCAGGGTTTGGAATTTGGTTATCATGTCTCTTTGGCCTTCTTTTATCCAGCTTGGTCCACCTGATTGCTTTTGTCTTTCATGACAATGATCTTTGTAGAAATTTTCATAATATGAGTTTATCTGATTGTTTACTCACAGTTAGATCCAGATGAAATATATTTTTAAAGAATATGACAGAGATGCTCTTTATGATGCTAAATGTGCTCATTTGTTTAAGGTAGTGTCTGCTAGACTTCTCCGTTCTTTGCATTTAAGAAGACACCTATTATGGGATGAATTTTGCCCCCCAAAATTTGTATGCTAAGGTTTTAATTTCCAGAACCTCAGAATGTGACCATACTTGGAGATAGGGTCTTTGAAAGGGTAATTAAAGTTAGATGAGGTAATGCAAGTGGATTCTAATTCAATCTAAGTGGTGTCCTTGTAAGAAGAGAGAATTTGGACACACAGAGAAACATCAGGGATGGGTTGGGTATGCCCAGAGGGACTACCATGTGAAGAGACAGCAAGAAAGCGTCCATCTGGAAACCAAGGAGAGAAACATTAGGGGAAGCTAACCCTATTAGCACCTTGATCCTGGACTTCTAGTCTCCAGAACCACGAGAAAATACATTTCTGTTGTTCAAACCACCCAGTNAACCCTATTAGCACCTTGATCCTGGACTTCTAGTCTCCAGAACCACGAGAAAATACATTTCTGTTGTTCAAACCACCCAGTTTGTGATATTTTCTTATGGCAGCCTGAGCAAACTAATACAACATCTGAGGTGTGGTAGTTTAAGACTATGTGTGTAGGCACACAACATTTCACTGAAAGGAGTCTAATTACTACTTCATGATGACTTGTCAAAATTTACCTGATTTATAAAATCTTAGATTTCTACCAGCCCTTAGACCTTACTGGCTCCAGTCTTTATTGATTTTTTGCCTGAATCGATTAGTACATTGGAGGTGGCAAAATAGTTGTTTCCTAAATCTAATCTTTCTAATTTTATTATTTGGTATTCTTCAGAAAGAAGCGTCCCACTCTCTCCCTTTTTTTGACTATATCATATATGATTGTTTTCCTAAAATTTAATATCCTTTATCATTTTTTGGATGCTCTAATTACTCCATATCTGATCATCAAAAGCCCCTTCAACCTGGCTCCTATGTACTCTGACATGTCTGTACCAGTCTTTGAACATTTTTCTACTTTCTCACACAATAGTAAAATGTTTTTGGACCATTTTGTACTTTCTTTGTCTTTGACTTAGAAACAGCCAATTCCTCAAGATTTCCAGAGTCTTTTTAGTGGATAGGAGATTTGGAAACCAAGACTTGGGCACTCACAGGTATGAGCCTTGCTTCTGGGATGGCCACAGTTGTAGACCTTTTTAGTGCATGGAGCTATTTTATTTTAATATTTCTCATTTTAATCCAGCAACACAGGTATCTTTCTTTCCTCCCTTCTTTTACATAAGATCCCCTGATTACATCCAGTTCGTTTATTTATTTCCCTCTATTCTACAATATACTCAAAATAGTTTCAGAATAACTACCCCCATATCATTATCAAACAACAAATAAACTAAGTAAAAAGTTCAGGGCTTTTTAGAGTTCTTTTTATTTTTAAAACATATTCTACAAAGGGTGTAGAGTCAGAATACACTGAGTTCA
>NW_007728852.1:124977-126879 GCF_000696425.1 Galeopterus variegatus | reverse complement strand
TTTAAGATTTTATCTCAAGCTCTCCTTTAACTAAAAAGGTAAGGTGCAGAATAGTTTGAATAGCAGGTTAGTATTTGAATTCAAATGAGAAAAAATTAAAACAAATATTTATTGGCTTGCATTTGCATAAAAATATGGGTGTAAGAATACACTGGGGACTAATAGTTGATTCAGGGGAGGAAATTGGGTGACTGGCAGAGGAGTTGGGGGGAAACTTTTCACTTTGTATTGCTTTGTCCTTCTAAAATGTTGAAGCATCACTGTATTATTCATTAAAAATAAATAATTAAAAGTCAGTAATGCACTTTTTTCCTTCTATCCATCCACCTCACACACGATTATCCAAATGCCTTGACACCTCAGTGTAGGCAGTTTATAGAATTTTATCTGATCCCAAGAAACTCTCTACGGCCGTTACCTCGACTTCCTGCAGTCTTCTCAACTGGTGAGTCACCCGAGCAAAGAGGCTGCATTTTCCAAGCCAGTTGAATCACGTCCCCAGGAAGTTTCCATGAGCCATCAGAGCGCATACTTGAGCAGTGTCTAGATGTACTTGTTAAGTTTCTTAGGAATTTTTTTTAATGATTTAGTGCATTCTCTTTCTGAGCTGCATTTTGTCACTTTCAACGTTCAACAGATGTATTTGGCTCGTGCGGTTTTTGATTCTCATAGATGAGGAATTTTTCATTCTTTGTTCTGCTGGGTACCGGAGGCATTTTCAATCAAATGCTCTCTGTTTCTTTCTCTCTCTCATATTCTCTACCCTCCCCCCACCTCTTATTTTTAATTTCTCCAGTCTTCTGGGTTCTCAGTTGAACCCCAGGGGCCACAGATATCTCTTTAGGACAGCAATACCTCTAGAAGCTTGCCAAGAACACCTCTGGAACTGCCAAGGTGGAACAAAATTCAAAATAAGAATCTCTGAACTTAGACATCACTATTGCACCTTCTTTGGTGACAAGCTTGTAGTCCAAATTACATGGATTATTATTTTCTTCAACTACCCTATGCCATTGTTGCTCTAATTATAAATTGGGTGGGCTTTGTGCACATACATGTGGGTGTATGTGTGCATGTTTGTGTTTTAGTACAATGGTGATTGCTTGCTATCTGTTATTCTAAAACTAAGGAACCCAAATTATTTTACAAACATGGAGAAGTAAAACCCAGAATCTTTCCCGGGGGTGGAAGATAATTGCTAGTAGCCTGGGTGGGGGAAGGGGTGGGAGGGGACCTGGGAGGTGGTATGATGTAAACAGAAAGAGCCTTGTATCAAGAATCAGGTCACCTGTATTTGCAACCTGGCTTTCACCATTTAACTTTTCCATTAATCCACATTATGCCTTCACTCATTCATTCAACAGACATCTGTCATCCACTATATGCAAGATACCCTTTTGTCCAACCTTAACCAAGACACTTAACCTCTAAGATATGTATTCTTTTTTTCATAGACTTTATCTTCTAGATCAGTTTTAGGTCACAGCAAACTTGAGTAGAAGGTATGAAGGTTTCCTGTCTATTCCCTGCCCCCCCATTCCCTCATGCACAGCTTTCTGCATTACCAACATCCCCCACCAAAGTGGTACATTTGTTACAAATGATGAACCTACGTCGATACATCATTATCACCCAAAGTGCATAGTTTATACTGGGGTTCACACTTGGTCTTGCATATTCTGGGTTTGGACAAATGTATAATGACACGTATCCACCACTGTAGTATCACACAGAATACTTTCACTGCCCTAAGATTCCTCTGAGCTCTGCCTATTCATCCCACCCCATCCCCAACCCCTGGCAACCACTAACTTTTTAGTCTCCACAGTTTTGCTTTTTCCAGATGCCATATAGTTGGAATCATATAGTCGGAGCATGATTTCTGGATCGTATGGCAAGAGT
>NW_007728852.1:123809-124359 GCF_000696425.1 Galeopterus variegatus | reverse complement strand
AGATGCCATATAGTTGGAATCATATAGTCGGAGCATGATTTCTGGATCGTATGGCAAGAGTATGTTTAATTTTGTAAGAAACTACCAAACTATTTTCCAAAGTGGCTGTACAATTTTACAATTTTACATTCCCATCAGCAACGAATGAATTCTGGTTTCTCCACATTCTCACCAGTATTTGGTGCTGTTAGTGTTTTGGATTTTGGCCATTATAGTGGTATCTCTTTGTTGTTTTAATTTGCAATTTCTTAATGGCATATGATGTGGAGCCTTTTTTCATATGCTTATTTGCCACCTGTATATCTTTTTTGGCCAGGAGTCTGTTCAGACTTTTTGTCCATTTTTCATTCAAGTTGTTGGTTTTCTTATTGTTGACTTGTTAGAGCTCTTTGTATACTTTGTACAAGAGTCTTTTATCAGATGTATCATTTGCAAATATTTTCTCCCAGTCTGCAGCTTGTCTTTTCTTTCTCTTGATAGTATCTTTTGCAGAGCAGAAATTTTTAATTTTTTTTTTTTTCCTTTTTGTCTCTTTTTCCGTGTCCGGCAA
>NW_007728852.1:121864-122322 GCF_000696425.1 Galeopterus variegatus | reverse complement strand
GTCTAGGGCATGAAATAGCATGGAAATGAATGGAAGCCAGAGGAAAGGTCAACGGATGTTCTGCTTTCTTCCACCTTCAGAGACAGAATGTATTTCACCTCAAAGAGGCGCTCTCAGCTCTGATTAAGTAAAAACAAAGAACCATGGCCTGAAACTACCCTCATTGTGCCTCAGGTCCCGAGGAGCTCATTGCAAGGCAGGTGCTCTTCTGAGAGTGGTGAAGATTAGGAGAGTGCATTTATTAGGCACAGTTTACGAGCAAGGCCTCACCCTTTTGTATATGCTGTCTCTTGAATCAGTACTCCAACATCTAGGAAAACAAGACTCGAAGCAGTTAACCACTTGTTCAAAGTTGCGACTAGTAAATGAGAGAGCAGGATTCAAACCCAGGCCTGGGTGACTCAAATTCCTAGGCTTTTTGCATTACCCATTCTTTCTCCCCTGTGAGTTGTTTTCTT
>NW_007728852.1:111530-121816 GCF_000696425.1 Galeopterus variegatus | reverse complement strand
TAGTTTTGCTGCAGAGTGTGAAGTCAGACCTCTCAGGACCACATCAGCTGATAAACGCCCAAGCAAAGGTAAGACCGGCTCTCCTATTCGTCGGGGACTATGTGCGATGGTGTTATTCAACAAAAAAGAGACTAGACTAAACTGTACTCACTCATCAAGATAATCATACAAACTTCTGCTAGACTTCTTGGATAATGTGCCAGCAAGCATTCTTCAGGGTCAGGTTTGTTCAACAAAGTGTGGCCTGATTTGAAAAATAATAATAATAAAAGTGGGAGGGGGCCCTGCTGATAGCAAATTTGTTTACTATCATTTGTTAGGCCAATAAACAAACTCATTAAAATAAAATAATAACAGTGATAAGACAGACTCCCAAGTTTAGAGCCTCCGAGTGGCTTCTAACATCTCAGTAATTGTGTAAATGCTCGTCAGTTAAGCTGAGGGCTGAGAGATAGAAACCAACAACCACAAACAGAAACCTTTTGGAAGAGCTTAAAGATTTAGCAGTGGCACATCTCCAATTTTCCATCTTTTATTTAACTCCTTTGAACTCCCACTAATTTCCAGGCAACACTTTGGAATTCCATTTTTAGCTTTGCCTTTTGAATTATTATTTTTTTCCCCTTGGTGTACAAATCTGTGTATGGAGCTGGCCTCTCTTTTTCATTAAAATTTTTTGATTTCCAGGCAACACTTTGGAATTCCATTTTTAGCTTTGCCTTTTGAATTATTATTTTTTTCGCCTTGGTGTACAAATCTGTGTATGGAGCTGGCCTCTCTTTTTCATTAAAATTTTTTTTTCTTGATTGTTGAGTAATGTCCATTGCCAGAATGATTTAAAAATAGACACTAGTTTGAAGGAGAAAATAAAAGTAATCTGTAATACCACCATTCATAGACAATCACTGTTAAGGTTTTGGTGTATTTCCAGCTGGGATTTTTTTTCTAAATGTGCATATACTTTTTTTTATATGGCTGAGAGCATGCTGCTTAGAGAGTTTCCTGTGGAGGAGGAAGTCAGACACACAGGCTCTGTGTCAGAGAGGTGTGCTTTCATGACCTGGCTGTCACTTAGTGACTATGGGCGCAGGGATAGGATCAGCTCATAAGGATCTGTTTCCTCAACAGTATCTGGTTGCTTACATGTATTTTGAAGGGTAAATACTAAAATAGATGTAAAGCTTCAGAAAAGTGACTGGTACTTACTACAACACCAGACAAGTGTTAGCTACCATCATC
The DNA here is from genome assembly GCF_000696425.1 of Galeopterus variegatus. Taxonomy (NCBI): domain Eukaryota; kingdom Metazoa; phylum Chordata; class Mammalia; order Dermoptera; family Cynocephalidae; genus Galeopterus; species Galeopterus variegatus. Next base: position 120,577 of record NW_007728852.1, on the reverse strand, counting down.
ATTTCATTTTTTGCCCTTAATGTCCTATCATAAACACTTTTCCATTAAAATTTCTTCTATAATCATGATTTTTAGCCTGCATGAAATTATATTTTATGGATAGACTAGAAATTAATTATTCCTCTTATTGAATATATTTTCAGTTGTTTTGGCTTCTGTACATTACCCTGCAATGAAGAGGTTGATAGACATCTTTCTTTGGTGGGACTATTTGTTACATTCTTAATATTGTTTCCTATAAGTGTCATAACAGGGTAGGAGGAGTTTAATAATTTCAAGGTTCTCAGTACATAGTGGAGATTTGTGTTAGTGTGTCCACCTCACTGTCAACCTTGAGTATTTTCATGCAACTTTATTAATTTCTTTTATTTTAAACTCTAGACTATATGTTAAATCATCTTTACATTTTGTATATTTTTGAGTTTTTCTATAGGAGGTTGATTTAATTTGCAATCACATTTATTTAGATGGATCTTTAAATCATTTATTTCAACAGATGTTGGTACACAGCATCCGATCTTTTGTTACTATGATTTTTACCACTGTCTCAGTCTATTTGTGCTGCTATAATAAAATACCTGAGACTGGATAATTTCTAAAGAACAAGAATTAATTTCTGACAGTTTTGGAGTCTGGGAAGTCCAAGCAGGTTTGGTATCTGGTAAGGGCTGCTCTCTGCTTCCAAGATGGTGACCTGTTGCTGTGTCCTCCTGAGAAGATGATCCCCCTGTCCTCACTTGGCAGAAGAGAAGGGAGGAATGTTCTCACCCCCTCATCTCCTTTTATAAGGCACTAATCCCATCCCTGAGGGTGCAGCCCTCCTGGGTTAATCATTTCCTAAATGCCCCACTTCTTAATACTATCACCTTGTTGATTAAGTTTTAATTCAATACTGTCTTTTAAATTTTCTTTGTCACTCAATTAGTGAGAGTTCAAAAAAATTTTTTTTCAAGAAGGGTTCATAGATGTTATCATTTCCTAAGCATTTTGTTTTTTTTTTTTTCACACAGAAAACACAACATAGAAGTAGTGGTTAAAGCCCCCTCCCCCAAATGATTTGTCTCCGAGATGCCAAATCATCTGATAAAAATAGAAAATGTATAAGTGAACAGTTACTTTTTATCTTCAAGAGCTAACAGAATCCTGCACTGTCCAGGGATGTAGCCACCAACCTGTTGCAGCTAATGAGCACTTGAAATACGGCTAGTGCAACTGAGGAACTGAATTTTAGTGCTCTTAAGTTTAATTAATTTAACCATAAATACCCATATGTGGCTAGTGGCTTCCATATTAGACAGCACAAATCTAGAAACATAGACTGGAAAGGAACCTTGGAGGCTCATACCAATTTTGCTCCTTGAGCGTGTCCTGTTACCTTTCTGGGTCTTGTTTGCCTCAGCAATGACATGATGTAACTTTATTTTGTGGGCTACAATAAGTTAATGTTAAAGCTTACACCTGAGTCTTAAGTAACTCTCAACTCAGTAGTGTTTCCCCAATGTCATGGTGCTATCGATTTGTTTAAATTTTGTGCTATCATGCTAAAGATAATAATTTAGATTATATTTTTTCCTGATTTCCAAATCTTCTAAGCTAATAGCTTTGGTTTACCTGAACACCCTATCTAAAATGGAATTCTTAGTCATTCCTTTATCCTATATCCTGCTTAATTTTTCTTCCTTTATCACTACCTAAAGTTACATTAAATATTTACTTAATCATTAATTGATCTGTCATCTCACTAGAAGGTCAGCTCCATGGAGGCAGGAACTGTGCTTCTGGTTATATCTTCAGTGTCTAGAAAGGGCTCGATGTGTCATAGGTACTCATGACATATTTGCTGAGAGAGTGGGTGATTAAGAAGAAATCTGTTAATCAAATTTAGCTGGTGGAGGTTTACAGTTCCAAGTATGTGTATGAGGGAGCCACTTTATCTAATCACACACAGTTTTTAGTTTTAAGTTAATAGTTTCATTTTCAGGCTTTATCATTTTGAGCTCTGTACTTGTAAAGTCAGGTAGTCACGCTGTCATGCAGAGATATTTTCTCCCAAACCAAAGTGTCAGTCCCAGAGGACACATAGCTCTATATTTATTCTTATGACTCCCAGGACACTTGAGTCCATGGTAGCAGAGAGTGATGATGTGTTCATCTGATGGGATGTCTGAGGTCCGGCCTGGGAAGACCTTTCATTCTCTGGAATCACTCTCCCTTATCTTTGTGAATCTGTAAAATGCGGGAGAACCACCTGCACCATAGTACTGACATGAGAAATCAGGGAGATGACATAAGAAAAGCATTGGTAAAATGCCTGTCGATATACATTGTCTTCTCTCTCCTTCCCATTGTCACCCTCAAGGTTACACTCAAATAAGTGAAGGAGCAGTCTCCAAATCCAGATTTTCTATTTCAAGGTACTGTGCTCTTTGGATCACACCAAGCTTGGTCCTCAGCCTGCCTGCTTGATGGTTACTCAACACGACTAAGTTGGGGAGAGAGTGGGAGTAGGGGTGGGAAGGGATGACGGTGATGTTCATGGACTATTCCAGGCTGTGTCTTCCAAGTCCTATCTAGCTTGCATGAATGTGTATAGGCAAAGCCATCCTGACTAGGCAGGCTTTGGTCAGTCTGACCCGGCACTGTGCCTCGTGTAGCCACGTATCTACTCTGAGCGTCTATAAATGCCGAGGAGCCCTTACGATGAAACCCTTCACAATGGAGTGCCTGGATTTTATTGAGAAAAGCCAATCCCCTCCCATCTGTCATTTGGCACTTAGCACTGTAGTTATTCTAGATGAGTGAACACTTGTGTTATATTTTCCAATAGCAAAACTGGGGTCACCAGGGTGCCTGCCGTTTTAGCCGAATCCAGATGGGGTTTTCCTATAAACAAGTGCACATGGAATATTTATGCCGCCCGTGGCACCTGACGCCTTAATACTTAGGACTTCTATGTAGTAGCCACTCTTCCTATAAGTCACTTTAGCACACTAAGTAAATATTTTAATATAGCCATGTCACTGTTTATTATAGAATGGCTTGGGCCCAGATCTTGCCTAATGCTTGGTTAAAAAGTCAGTTTATACCATCCTTTAAAGTGAATCAAAGAATGCATAAACGCCACTCTTTTGTTACTCAGAACTCTGTTTACTTTACTTTTCTGTAAACCTTGTGAAATGCTTGCTTACAAAAAGCTGACAGATGCCAGATTTGCTCATTAACTGGAGGTGTTTTCCAAGTCAGGAAGGTGAGGTGTGAATGTGGGAGGTGGGATTTCTTCTCCAAGGCCACCTCTCGATGTCCACTGCCAAGAGGCCTGCTGTATTGCCTGGAGATCTTGCCCAGCAGCCACCAGGCAGTGGATGGGATTGAGAAATACCAAGGCAGAGTGATGGTTTCTGTATCAGGCCTGTCCTTTGTCCTAGGACAGTAAAGACTACTTGGGAAATCTGAGACTTGGAAGGACTTTGAAAAATCAAAGGAGCCTCCATTGGGCACTTATTTGAAACAAGTGATAATATTCCTTTTATGAAAACCTTGTAATATTTACTAACTCTTAGGTACATTAAATTTCTAAGCCTCACCCTGAAGTCTGGGACACTCTGGCAATTGAAAGCTTAGTATGTGCTTCCAGGTATCTGAGAGGTTTAGTGCTTTTGCTCCTGGTTTACTAAAAGAGTGTGCAATCAATACATCCATGCGTGATATGAAGTCAATTACACTTCTATATTAGAGATCAGTGTTTAATAAAATAAAATTATGAATCAGGTAACAACTTAGTTTAAGAAATAAACAGAGATGCAATTCATCGCAAGGTTGAAAGGAATAGAACTAGTTAAGAGTGAGGTAGTGGCCTCTTAATGTCTTGTCAGTCATTTCCTCGAGAGTAATTCCTCTGAGGCAGAGTCCACCCAGATCGACTTCCATGAAAGGTCCAATGGGGCTGTTCTGGGCAAATGGGAGAATAGCTACATCCTGGTTGTAATTTCCACTGGATTCTTGATTTTTTTTTGGCAAAAGATGTCACTTTGTTGACTTGTTGAACTTTCTTCATGAGCACTCAAAGTACATCTCCATTAAAGTTCTGTTGATATAGACCGGTTCCCGCTCGCTGGCTGAGCGAGGCGCGGGAGCGACGCCGAGGGTTGCGATCCCGTTGCCGGTCCCCGGTCCGGTACGGGGGCAACACTGAGGGTTGCGATCCGTTGCCGGACATGGAAAAAGACAAAAGACAAAAAAAAAAAAAAAAAGTTCTGTTGATATAGACCGGTTCCCGCTCGCTGGCTGAGCGAGGCGCGGGAGCGACGCCGAGGGTTGCGATCCCGTTGCCGGTCCCCGGTCCGGTACGGGGGCAACACTGAGGGTTGCGATCCGTTGCCGGACATGGAAAAAGACAAAAGACAAAAAAAAAAAAAAAAAGTTCTGTTGATATAGACCGGTTCCCGCTCGCTGGCTGAGCGAGGCGCGGGAGCGACGCCGAGGGTTGCGATCCCGTTGCCGGTCCCCGGTCCGGTACGGGGGCAACACTGAGGGTTGCGATCCGTTGCCGGACATGGAAAAAGACAAAAGACAAAAAAAAAAAAAAAAAAAAAAAAAAAAAGTTCTGTTGATATAAAAATAATATTTATTTATTTTTTCCATTTGTAGCAGGCAGAATAATGCCTCCTGCCCAAAGGTGTGCATGCCCTGAAGGTTGGCCTCTATGAATATGTTACATTACACAGCCAAAGAGAATCAAGGTTGGAGATGGAATTAAGGATGCTAGTCAGTTGACCTTAAAATAGGAAGATTATCCTGGATTATCTGGTGGGGGGGGGGCCCATTGTAATCTCAAGTGTCCTTAAAAGTGGAAGAGGGAGGCAAAAGTGGAGGTCGGGGGATGCGATGTGAGAAGAACTCAGCCTACTGCAGTTGGCTTTAAAGATGGAGGAAGTGACCACAAGCCAAGGAATGTGGGTGGCCTCCAGAAGCTGGAAAAGGTAAAGAAATGAATTCTCCCCTAGAGCCTCCAGAAAGGAACGCAGCCCTGCCAAGGCCCAGTGAGACCCATGGAGGACTTCTATCCTGGAGAACTATTAAGATAATAAATTTGTGTTGTTTAAGCTGCCACATTGATGGCAATTTTTGACAGTAGCAATAGAAAATGAATACAATATTTATAAGAGAAAAAGACATGCAAGAAAGAAATTTAGAAAATAGCAAAATGTATACAGAATAAAATAAAAATTACTATACTTGACCATGCACAAAGAGACTTAATGAATGTAGTTTTTCACTTTGCACACATTATTTTGAAGAATATAGAATCACATTGTTTTGCCTCATCTGCTTTTCTTACCTAACATTATCTTATGAGCATTTTCCCACACCTGTAAATATTCCAGAGAACATCTATTCTATGGATATCCCTAATCAATCAACTAAATTTTGCTTCTGAGGTAAATATGTTCCTATATTGCTAATAATTTTTTAGTAAAAATTTCTAGAATAAAAAATGAGTTAAAAGTATGAATATTGTTACTTTTTTTAAAAAAATATGTATTACCATACTTTCCTTCAGAAAGATTACATTAGTTCGCATCTCACAGTTAGCACATGACAATATCTGCTTCGTTTCACCATTGACAAATACCAAGCATTATCAGTTTTTAGAATTGCCATGTCAAAAGGTGAAAAAGGTATCTAATTGCTTCAATTTATATTTCTTTGATGACAGATGAAGCTGAACTCTTTATTGTACAATAAATAGCTATTTGTGGTTCTTGTTTTGAGAATTACCTGCTCACATCTGTTTGTTTTGAGATGTTGTATTTTCATATTGATTTGTAAGAGTTATTTATGTATTAAGTATAATAACCCACTGCCTATATTATAGGTACAAATAATTTTCCCTGGTTATTTGCTTTTTATTCACTTACGTTACTTGATAATGTATTTTTTTTATCTCCGTGCATATGTACACACACCTAAATAAGTACAGTACACATCTTATTTGCACACACACTTTAATAAATATACTGCTGAAAATTGCACATCATAATCCCAGAAAAAAAACACTGGTATATTTTTTAGTATCTATTTGAACAGATTATTTCACCATGAAGTATTATATATACATATATATGAATGTATGCATATATGTAAAATAGGACCATATTATATAAGTCATTCAGTGATCTGTTTTTAACAATTGGCACTCTATATTAGTTTTATGTAAATAAATCTTGATCATTATTTCTGATAATTGCATTGCATTCTAGCTTATGAATATACCTAATTTAGCATTTTACAAATGCTCTATTAATAAATATTTAGTCTACTTTTGATTTTTTTTCAATATTACAGACCATTCTGCAGTAGGCAGAGAGTAGAGATGGCATGTAAAAACAGCTAATGCTTAGGTGCCAGGCACTACTGTTAGCCCTTTATCCATATTAACCCATTTAATCTTCTATATGCCCCATTTTGATGGAGCACTACTTTTTTCTTTCTCTTTTAACATATGAGGCAGTGAAGGCACAGACAGGTGAAAAAACTGCCCCAAACTGACCTGGGTGGAAGTGAATGCCCCATCATTCCCTACTTACTCTACAAAAATAGGCAGTCCAGATATCTGTGCTCTTAGCCATGAGGCTGAATTGCCTCAGGAAGAAATGACGCAGGCAGAAGACAGGCAGTAGCTGTAAAGAACAGCAAACTTTTAGATTCCACATGCAAGTGAGATCACGCAGTATTTTCATTTCTGTGTCTGGCTTATTTCATTTAGCACAATGCTCTCAGGGTTCATCCATATTGCCACAAATGACAGGATTTCCTTCTTTTTTATGGCTGTATAATATTCATACACGTATCTATTTATAACTATATGTCACAATTTTTTTATCCATTTATCCATTGATGAATGCTCAGGTTACTTTCATATGCTGTAATAAACATGAGAGTGCAGATATCTCTATGTGGTGCTGATTTCAGTTCTTTGGGGTATTTAAACAGAAAAGGGATAGCTAGGTCACATGGTAGTTCTATTTCTAATTTTTTTGAGAACTCATAGAAACAGAGAGTAGAATAATGGTTACCAGGGGCAGGAAGATGGGGGAAAAGAGATGCTGGTCAAACAGCACAACCCTTCAGCTATAAGATGAATAAGTTCAGCAGATCTAATATACAGCATAATGATGATTGTTAACAACGCTGAATTATATACTTGAAATTTGCTTAAATGTTCACACCATAAAACAAAACAAAACCCACAAAACAAATGAAAAGGGTAAGTAGGTGAGGCAATATATGTGTTAGTTAACTTTATAGTTACAAAATACATGTATATCAAATCACCACATTGTACACCTTCAAATCATACAATTTTATTTGTTAATTATACCTTAATGAAGCTGGAAAATTAAAAAAAAAGATTTGGCAAAAAAAAAAAAAAATCAACTATAAATAAAATAAGCGATTCACAAAAAGACCAAAACAAAACAAAAAGGAACATCTGATACTCAATGTTATAGGCTTTTTCTTGCTCTGTGCTTTAATTACCTTCAGATGGCCTCAAATATTCAGCAAAATAAATGCACATAATAGTTTTATATGAGTTGTGCATTAGGGATAAAAGAAAGGGTGAGTGTATTCCCATTTGGGGGAGGAGTAGAGCAGAGAGAGTTGCTACAGTATGGAACTGCAGCTGGGAGTGGGGTGGGGACAGCCAGCGGTGGTCGGGGAGAAGCTGTGGGCAACACACCTGCTCTAGGAGGTGCTGGTATTTAAAAGCAGGGGGAGAAGCAGGAGGAGTGGTAGACTTGAAGGTACGGAGAGAATCATTGCTCCTCTTGATCTTTGGAGCTAAATAAACAAGACATGCTTGATAGGAGCAAGCAACATGATCATAATTAAGTAACCTGAGATACTGATCTCTAGATCCATCTGGGCTTTTCCACAGTAGCTGCATGCAGCCTCAGCTAAAAATAGGACGATGCTAGCTGAGGTCTGTATTCTTCCGTTTTTGTGTTGCTTTAACAGAATACCTGAGACTGGGTAATGTATAAAGAACGAAGGTTTATTTGGCTTATGATTCCGGGACAGCTGCACCTGGAGCAGGCCTCAGGCTGCTTCTACTCAGGGTGGAAAGCGGCAAGCAGTTGGCGAAAACAAGCAGGTCACATGGCGAGCGGAAGCAAGAGAGAGAGAAGGTGGGGTGCAGGTGGGTGCCAGGGTCTTTTTTAAACAACCAGCTCTCACAGGAACTAAGAAAGTAAGAACTCACTCACTACCCTCATCCCCCAGGGAGAGCATGAATCCATTCATGAGGGATCTGCCCCCATGACTCAAACAGCTCCCAACACAGCCACACTGGGGATCAGATTTCCACATGAGTTTTGGGGGGACAACACATGCAAGCTCTATTAAGGTGATAGATTTTAATTCCCCTTTCTTTGTTTTGTCTTCTTTCTTCTTTTCTATTTTATATCAACCCCTTTTTAGCTTACACAAATCATTTTTCATCTCTTTTTTTTTGTTCTTTTTGAAACCGGCCGCACCGTGCTCAGCCAGTGAGCGCTGTGAGCCCACCGGTCATCCCTATATAGGCTCTGAACCCGCGGCGGGAGCGCTGCTGCACTCCCAGCGCCGCACTCTCCCGAGTGCACCACGGGCTCGGCCCTCATCTCTTATTTTTTATGTTTTCATGTCAGCCTGTTTTCTCTTTCTGGTTGTTGGTCTCATTGCATAGAAGCCATGTCTCCTAGCTCTCTTTGGAGTTGTGGGGGGGATGGAAAATTGGCGGTCAGAGAATCCATGTTTTCCTGCCTCAACAGCACATTGTCTTGGGGCTACGGGACTGGTTGCCCAGTTCTATAGCTGCAACCACAAATTTAACTCACGAAGCTTAAGCTTCAAGGTCCTTATTTGAACAGCTTTTTTTTCCATGGCATGGAAAGGGCCTTAGGAGTGTGTTCATGTTCTCATATGTTTTTATAAAATTTACATGAATAAAATATTTTGATCACAGTTGGTTAATACTGCCATCTCTTTGCACTCCCACTATTGTC
>NW_007728852.1:109689-110925 GCF_000696425.1 Galeopterus variegatus | reverse complement strand
AATAAAATATTTTGATCACAGTTGGTTAATACTGCCATCTCTTTGCACTCCCACTATTGTCATTTGTACTTCACATGTAGGGTGACAATGGTAAAGACTAGGGGGTTTGGAGATTTGGGTAGGAGAATTTCATTTAGTTTGAGAATGGCACGTGTTTATGTGGTTTGCAGTCCCTTCTAGGCTTGAGTTACTGCTAGCTGTCCTGGCATAGGAGTAGCTTCTGCATAAATCCCTATGTGTGCTGTGTCTGCAGAGTTTCAGGGCCAGAGTCACCTCATACCACAACATGACTATGTCTCGTATCACCCAGCACCTGCAGATTGGAATGTATGGAACCAAAAGTTAGGCTGTGAAAAGTTCTTCTAAATCTTATAATGTGAAAGAAACATCATAGATATTTCCCCAAATTTATAACAATATTAACAATTTACATAATATTACCAATGTTCCTGGGAACCTAAAAGAAACTTTCAATTGTCATAATTTGAAAAGGTGATCAAAGAGTGTATGGTCAAGAAATATAGGGAAAGTATTAGAAAATCATATTAGCTAGTTAATTATTTTAAAATATGCAAAATTTTGGATTTTTATGATGTTTACTGTATTTGTCAGTTTTTTAAATTTGTAATTTGTTGTGATTTATTTTCTTACTCCAAACAAACAAAAATCTCTTTTGTATCTAATTCTATATTCTTTTACTTAATAAGGGTCCAAAAATTGTGAAGAGGGTCAAAAAACTTCCAGACCTAAGACTATCTGGATCTGCTCATCTAACTGGTTGAGTCAGGGGCCACTTTTTGTGGCGCTTCGGAAGGTCCAATACCCTTTTGAGATAGACTCATTTTCATGAAGCAAAGCCAAGGTACATCATAAAAAGGAGGCCTGCACAAGTTTTTCTCAACCTGATTCTGTCTGTCTTTGAATAAACCCAATTCTTCCCATATCTTGGCATTAAGAACCTCTATTCATTTTGTTTGTCAATGTTACTGTGAAGTTTGTTCTTGCTTAAGTCTTGTTGCAATTTTAGCGAGAAGCTGGAAGATGCTGCATGGGAGGATGTTATTTAGATACCTTTTGGAACTAGAATCCTCAACATACCCTGAAATCCCATTTGGAACATGCCTAAGACTTCTTTTAAAATTGTGTCCTGTTTCTGGTGGTACCAGTGTTTCATAGGAAGACATTTCTTGGATTCCCTGGATTAGTGCTCTTATTCTGAATTGTGGTGCCCTTTTC
>NW_007728852.1:99227-108373 GCF_000696425.1 Galeopterus variegatus | reverse complement strand
TTGTATGTCAGATGGATTCGTTTCAGTATAGACTCATCAATCTTCTAATAGCAGTTCCCTAAAGTTTCTGGCATGTATGAAATTTCCTTTGTTTCAAGTGCTTACTCACTGAATCATTCATTCATTTGACAAGTTTTATTGAGCACCTACTCTGTTCCAGGCTCTGTTCTAGGTACCTGGAATGCAGAGATGAATTAGAGGGATAAATAAGTTCTTGCCTTCATGGAGCTTACACGCTAGTGTAGGAAAAAGACACCAAATAATAAACAATAAGTGCATACTAGAATTATTTTTTAAAATAGCATATTTGATTCATGCTAAGATATTTTCACATTTTAACACTTCTGAGATTGTGATATACTTTACAAAAGACAACATCGTATAGCTGCTTGCAGATAGTAACAGTCATGATGCAATTCTCACTGGCCAAAACTATTATACTGTCATCAATTCAGTTGAGTTACCTGTATGTTTTTGCTGGTGCTACATGTGTTGAGTTTAATTGCCTTTTAAAACATTTTCAAAATGATTATATTATGACTTGTCTTTTTTTNTTGAGTTTAATTGCCTTTTAAAACATTTTCAAAATGATTATATTATGACTTGTCTTTTTTTAAAATTTGATTTTTGTCTTTGTTTTTTTTTGATTGATTATGCATATTCATGGGGTACCAAGCTGGCCGTCACCACTTGTATTCAAGATGTGATGGCCGGATCAACACTATCAGCATGCCCCTTACCACAAATTGCGATTATTCCCCGTGTTCCCCACCTGATTAATCCCTGACCTCCCTCCCCATCCCCCCCACCCCACTCCACAACCTTAGGCATGTGCTCTCCCTCTGCAAGTCCAACACACCACTGTGGTCTTTCTTTCCTTCCTTCATTTTCTCTTAGCTCCCACTCATGAGTGAGGACATGTGTTATTTTTCTCTCTGTGCCTGGATTATTTCACTCAACATAATTTTCTCCAAGCTCATCCATGTGGCTGTGAATGGCAGAATTTCATTCTTGTTTATAGCAGAGTTGTATTCCATGGTATGTATANGGCTGTGAATGGCAGAATTTCATTCTTGTTTATAGCAGAGTTGTATTCCATGGTATGTATAGACCACATTTTCCTTATCCAGTCATCCATTGAGGGACATTTAAGTTGGTTCCATATCTTGGCTATTGTAAATAGAGCTGCAATGAACCTGGGAGTGCATGTATCCCTCTGACATGATGATTTCCATTCCTTTGAGTATATACCTTAAAGTGGGATTGCTGGATCATATGGTCATAGTGGGTATAAATTAGAACAACCACTATGATTTGTCTTTGAAACAAAAAGTATTGTATATACACAAAGGCACAACAGGTGGAACATCAATGTGGTATTAGGGAAGCAAATATTCATTGTTGGAGAAATAAATGCAATTCCATCTTTTCTGGCAAAGCAACAACCAGGCTTTACTGGACTTAAGAAAAGAACATGTCCACAAGAAGATGAAACCTCTTATAAGCAAAACAACGCAATTGAATGCTGGAGAAATTGTCAAATCCTATAATATAAGTGAAAAATCCCCAAGCATTGTGAGACTGGTGTAATGAATTTTTACACACTTCATGACTCTCATTGAGGCATCATGCCATCATTGAATAGGCAGTGGATTTTTAAAATGTATTTATTAGTGGTATGTAAATTAATGGTGTCATATTTGATGCTGTTTTACTGATGAAATTCAGTAAAATGATGTCAGGTAGTGACAGCTGCTATAAACAAAGGTAAAGTAGAGCAAGAGGTGAGGTTGGACAAAAAGGCGGATCTTGTGAGGCTAGTAATGCCATAATAAAGATTTTGGATATTATTGTGAAATTTGTCGGAAGCCACTGGAGAATTTTGAGCAGGGTAGTGACATAATTACATCCCTGTTTAAAAAGATGGCTCTGTCTGCAATTGAAAATTTACTGTAGGAGGTAAGGGGGGAAGCAAGATTACAAGTTAGAAGGGGATTTTAGAGAGAGCAGCAGGTGAGAAAGTGGAGAATGGGTTTATATATAAAACTCATAAAATAACTTGAGCAGACATGGATCAATAGCAGGAGCAGGGCATGGGCTTTAGAGAGGGCTTGGGTTTTCTGTTTTAGATCACTCTTTTAAGACAGGAGATGTTAGCATATCTTCTTTTGATTAATGTCTATTCAGTTCTTTTGCCCATTTTTAATTGGATCATTTGTTTTCTTGCTATTGAGTTGAGTTTCGTACATATTTTTATGAAAATATTTTTGTTAATAACCCCTTATCAGATGAATAATTTGCAAATATTTTCTCCTATCACATAGGCTGTCTCTCCGCTCTGTTCATTGTTTCCTTTGCTGTGCAGAACCTTTCTAGTTTGATACAATTTCCATTTGTCTATTTTGCTTTTGTTGCCTGTGCTTTTGGGGTCATATCCAAAAAAATTATTACTCAGACCAATGTCAAGAAGCCACTGTGTTCACTTCTAGTAGTTTTCTTTCTGTTTAAAGTGTGAGAGAAAGGTCCAGTTTCATTCTTCTGTATGTGGATATCCAGCTTTCCCAACATCATTTATTGAAGAGTCTATTCTTTCTTTGGGTCGTGTTGGCACTTTTGTCAAAGATCAACTGAAAGTAAGTGTATGGATTTATTTCTGAGCTTCATATTTTGTTCCATTCGTTTTTGTTTGTTTGTCTGTCTGTTTTTATGCCAGTACCATGTTGTTGTGATGATTATAGCTCTGTAGTATGTTTCAGAATCAGGTGGTATGATTACTCCAGCTTTCTTCTTTTTGCTCAAGATTGCTTTGGCTATTTGGGGTCTTTTGCAGTTCCATATGAATTTTAAGATGTTTTTATTTCTATGAAAAATGCCATTGGGATTTTGATAGGAATTGCTTCAAATCTGTAGATGGCATTGGATAGTAAGGACATTTTAACAATATTAATTCTTTCAATCCATGAACATAGGACTTTTTTCCATTTATTTGTGACTTCAATTTGTTTTTTTTAATTAGTGGTTTATACTTTTCACTTTATAGACCTTTCACCTTTTTGGTTACATTTATGCCAAAGTATTTTATTTTATTTTTTGATACTATTGTAAATGGATATTTTTTAAAATTTCTTTTTTCAGATAATTTATTTTTAAATTCATTCTAAAGTATTTTGTTTTACACAGTAAAAGGAACCTGGGTGCCTACATGACCTGGAGTACTCTCCTTGGATTATTACATGAGTGAGAAATAAACTTTTGTCTTTTTTAAACCTCAAAAAAAAAATAAAATAAAGTATTTTGTTTTATTTTATTGTGATGCTATTGTAAATGGATTCCTTGGATTATTACATGAGTGAGAAATAAACTTTTGTCTTTTTTAAACCTCAAAAAAAAAAATAAAATAAAGTATTTTGTTTTATTTTATTGTGATGCTATTGTAAATGGATTTTTTAAACTTTCTTTCTCAGCAGTGTCAACCCAGCAGGGCAGCCACTGTGCCATGGGACCCAGCCCAGGTGAGTCCCCACCCCCCAAGAGGCCTGACCTGCCAAACCCCAGGCTCCAAGGCAGCAGCACTGAACTGTCAGATACTGAACTCTCAGATGCTGCACTGCAACACCCAGCCCAGGTGAGTCCCCGTCATGGAGAGGCTGATCTACCAACCTCCAGGCCCTGAGGCAGCAGTGCCAAATTGGCAGCCCCTGTGGGATCCAGGCCAGACACCAGGATGGAACAAGTGGATCATGAAACCCTCTGCCACAATGACTAAACACCAGCAGAAAGATACCAGAAATATGAAAAACCAAGAAAGTAAGACACCACCAAAGGAATATAATAATTCTCAAATTCTAGATCCTATAGAACAGGAAGTCCTTGAAATGATTGACAGGGAATTTTGAATAACAATTCTAAGGAAACTTAATAAGATACAAGAAGACTCAGCTAGACAACACAACAAAATGAGAAAAAGTATACTCGACCTGAAAGAGGAAATGTATGAAGAAATCAATGCCCTGAAAAAGAATGTAGCAGAGCTTGTGGAGCTGAAGGATTCATTCAATGAAATAAAAAATACAACAAGGAGTTTAATCAGCAGGCTAGAACAAGCAGAAGAGAGAATTTCTGACCTAGAAGATAGCAAAGAATGTAGCAGAGCTTGTCAAGCTGAAGAATTCATTCAACAAAATAAAAAAAAAAAAAAAAAAAAAAAAAAAAAAAACAAAGAATTTAAAAAACTGAAGAAAATCTAAGAGAGATAACAGACACCCCAAGAGCTCAAATATACAAATCATGGGTATTCCAGAAGGGGAGAAAAAAGGAAATGGCACTGAAAACATATTCAATGAAATAATAGCAGAAAACTTCCCAAGTATAGGGAAAGATGTAGATCTTCAGATTCAGGAGGTTCAAAGATCCCCAAACATATTCAACCCAAAAAGTTCCTCTCCAAGATATGTTATAATCAAATTGGCAAAACTCAAAGACAAAGAGAGAATTTTAAAAGCTGCAAGAAAAAAATGTCACCTATATGGGAGCCCCTACCAGACTAACATCAGACTTTTCACTGGAAACCCTAAAAGGCAGAAGAGAGTGGAATGATATATTCAAAATACTAAAAGATAAAAGTTTACAGCCAAGAATACTATACCCAGCAAGGCTATCCTTCTGAAATGAAGGACAAATAGTATATTTCTCAGACAAAGAAAAACTATGGGAGTTCACTACTACACAACCAGCCTTACAAGAAATTCTCAAGGGAGTGCTGGATCTGGTACCTGAAAAACAACCATCACTATCATGAATACCAAGAAAGAACAAAACCGACCAGTAAAATAAAAATGCTAACAATAAAGAGAAAAAAGTTTATCTACCATCTCAAGAAACCAACAAACACAGAAGACAAACAGTAAATCAGCAAGAAAGGAACAAAAGATATTTAAAACATCCAAAATAAATCAATAAAATGACAGCAGTAAATCAACACCTTTCAATAATAACTCTTAATGTAAATAGATTAAATTCCCCTCTCAAAAGACACAGACTGACTGATTGGATTAAAAAGATGGACCCAACAGTATGCTGCCTTCAAAAGACTCACCTTTCTAACACACATAGGCTAAGAGTGAAAGGATGGAAAAAAATATACCATGCAAAAAGAAATAAAAAATAAGCTGGAATAACTATTCTTATGTCAGATGAGATAGACTTTAAACCAAGACCATAAAAGGAGATAAAGAAGGCCACTATATAATAATATAAGGATCTACCCAACGAAAAAACACAACAATCCTAAATATATATGCACCCAACATTGGAGCAGCCAGATTTATAGAGCACACATAATTAGACCTAAAGAAAGAGATAGACACTAATACCATAATAGCAAATGACCTGAACACCCCACTCTCCACATTGGACAGATCATCTAGGCTAAAAACCAACAGAGAAACACAAGATCTAAACAACACTTTAGCCCAATTGGACTTGGCAAGCATTTACAGAACATTTCATCCAACAACCTCAGAATATTCATCCTTCTCATCAGCACATGTATCATTCTCCAGGACAGACCATATGTTAGGTCACAAATCAAGTCTCATCAAATTTAAAAAAATTGGAATTATTCTATGTATTTTCTCAGATCACAATGGATTAAAACTAGAAATTAATAACAAATTGAATTCTGGAAACTATACAAACACGTGGAAATTAAACAACATTCTACTTAATGACATATGGGTCCAAGAAGAAATTAAACAGGAAATCAAAAAAGTATTGAAACTAATGAAAATAATGATATATCATACCAAAACCTGTGGAATACTGCAAAAGCAGTACTAAGGGGGAAATTTATTGCATTAAATAACTACTTCATAAGAATGGAAAGGTGGCAAGTAAACAACCTAACACTTCACTTTAAAGAACTAGAAAAACAAAAACAATCCAAACCCAAAGATAGTAGATGGAAAGAAATAATTGAGATCAGAGCAGAACTAAATGAAATAGAAAACCAAAAAATGATACAAAAGGTCAATGAAACAAAAAGCTGTTTTTTCGAGAAGATGAATAAAATTGACAAACCATTAGCAAAGCTAACTAAAAAAAGAATAGAGAAGACAGAAATAACAAAAATTAGAAATGAAAAGGTGTTATTACAATTGATACCTCGGAAATACAAGGAATCATTTCAGACTACTATAAACAACTGTATGCCAGCAAATTTGAGAACCTGGAGGAAGTGGACAAATTTCTGGACACACAAAAACTACCAAGATTGAGCCAAGAAGACATAGAAAATATGAACAGACCAATAACAGTCAAAGAAATTGAAGCTATTGTCAGCAGTTTCCCAACAAAGAAAAGCCCGGGACCAGATGGCTTCACTGCACAATTCTACCAAACCTTCAATGAAGAATTAGTACCAATTCTCTATAAAGTATTCCAGAAAATTGAAACCGAGGCCATTCTCCGAAACTCATTCTATAAGGCAAACATCACCCTGATACCAAAACCAGATGAAGATACAACAAAGAAAGAAAACTACAGGCCAATATCTTTAATGAATATAGATGCAAAAATCCTCAACAAAATACTAGCTAATAGAATACAGCAACACATACACAAAATTATACACCATGATCAAGTGGTATTCATTCCAGGGACACAAGGTTGGTTCAACATACACGAATCAATAAATGTGATACAGCATATCAATAAAATCAGAGACAAAAACCATATGATCATCTCTACAGATGTTGAAAAAGTATTTGACAAAACTCGACATTCGTTCATGATAAAGACTCTCTATAAATTGGGTGTAGAAGGAAAGTATCTCAACACAGTAAAAGCCATCTACAAGCCCACTGCCAATATCATCCTGAATGGAGAAAAATTGAAAGCCTTTCCCTTAAGAACAGGAACTAGACAAGGATGCCCACTCTCACCACTCCTATTCAACATAGTGTTGGAAGTAAAAGCCAGAGCAATCAGGGAAGAGGAGGAAATGAAGGGTATCCAGATTGGAAAAGATGAAGTCAAATTGTCTCTGTTTGTAGATGATACAAACCTATATATGGAACAGCCTAAAGACTCTACAAAAAATCCTCTTAGAATTGATAAATGATTTCTGCAAAGTTGCAGGATACAAAATCAACACACAAAAATCAGTAGCATTTCTATACTTCAAAAATGAACTAGCAGAAAAAGAAATCAAGAAAACTAGCCCATTTACAATAATCACCAAAAAGTAAAATATCTAGGAATAAAGCTAACAAGAATGTGAAAAATCTCTATGATGAGAACTACAAAACAGTGTTGAGAGAAAATAAAGAGGACACAAAAAGATGGAAAGATATCCCACGCTCTTGGATTGGAAGAATGCCCATACTACCCAAAGATATCTACAGATTCAATGCAATCCCCATCAAAATTCCAATGACATTTTTTTTAGAAATGGAAAAAGCAGTCCTAACATTCATATAGAATAACAAAAGACCACAAATAGCCAAAGCTATCATGAGCATAAATAAATAAATAAATCTGGAGGCACAACACTACCTGATTTTAAACTATACTACAAAGCTATAGTAACCCAAACAGCATGGTACTGGCATAAAAATAACTATGGACCAGTAGAACAGAATAGGGAATCCAGAAATCAGTGCATATACCTACAGCCATCTGATCTGTAACAAAGAAACAAACTCAACACATAGGGGAAGAGACTGCCTCTTCAGCAAATGGTGCTGGGAAAATTGGATATTCATATGTAGGAGCACGAAACTATACCCATACCGCTCACCATATACTAAAATCAACTCAAAATGCTTTAAAGAATTAAAAATACATCCTGAAACAATAAAACTCCTTAAAGAAAACATAGGGGAAACACTTCAGGAAGTAGGATTGGGTACAGACTTCATGAATATGACCCTCAAAGCACAGGAAACTAAAGGAAAAATAAACAAATGGGGTCATATCAAACTAAAAAGCTTCTACATGGCAAAAGAAACAACAGAGTGAAAAGACAACCAACAGAGTGGGAGAAAATATTTGCAAAACATACATCTGACAAAGGATTAATATCCAGAATATACAAAGCTCAAACAACTTTACAGAAAAAAACAAGTAACCCAATTAAAAAATGGACAAAAGGGCTGAATATGCATTTCTCAAAGGAAGATGTATGAATGGCCAATAGACACATGAAAAAAATGCTCAACATCACTCAGCATTTGGGAAATGCAAATTAAACCCCTTTGAGATACCATCTCACTCCAGTTAGGATGGCTAATATCCAAAAGATTGAGAATGATAAGTGCTGACAAGGTTGCAGAGAAAAAGGAACCCTCCTACACTATTGGTGGGACTTTAAAACAGTGCAGCCTTTATGGAAAATGGTGTGGAAACTCCTCAAACAATTACAGATAGATCTACCATATGACCCAGCTATTCCACTGCTGGGTATATACTCAGAGAAATGGAAATCATCATGTTGAAGGGATACCTGTATTCCCATGTTTATTGCAGCACTATTTGCAATAGCCAAGAGTTGGAACCAGCCTAAATGCTCATCATCAGGTGAGTAGGTAAGGAAAATGAGGTATATCTACATAGTGGAATACTACTCTCTACTCTGCTATTAAAAAAAATGAAATACTACCATTTGCAGCAACATGGATGAACTTAGAAAAAATTATATTAAGTGAAATAAGCCAGGCACAGAAAGAGAAATACCACATGTTCTCACTTATTTGTGGGAGCTAAAAATAAATAAATAAATATACAAACAAATAAACCGGGGGGCGGGGGGCGGGGAAGAAGACACAACAATCACAAAAATTCCTTGAACTTGTTAAGACAAATGAACAGATATGATGTTGATGGGGGAGGCAAGCTGGGGGAGAGGAGCAGGGAAAGGAGGAATTGGTAAAGGGAAACGAAAATCAACTACATTGTGTATTGATAAATTAAAATAAAAAATGAAATTAAACATTAAAAAAAGAAGCAAGTAGTTTTAACAAAAAAAATTCTTTTTCAGATTTTTTTTAGAGTATAAAATCAACACTGCTGATTTTTATGTTGATTTTGTAACTTACAACTTTACTGAATTTATTGACTATAACAGGTTTTTGTGACATTGTCTATAG
>NW_007728852.1:90030-98327 GCF_000696425.1 Galeopterus variegatus | reverse complement strand
GATACTGCAAAAGCAGTAATAAGGGGGAAATTTATCACATTAAATGCTTACTTCAGAAGAATGGAAAGATGGCAAATAAACAACCTAACACTTTGCCTTAAAGATCTAGAAAAACAAGAACAATCCAAACCTAAAGTTAGTAGATGGAAAGAAATAATTAAGATCAGAGCAGAACTAAATGAAATAGAAAACCAAAAAATTATACAAAAGATCAATGAAACAAAAAGTTGTTTTTTTGAAAAGATAAATAAAATCAACAAACCTTTAGCAAAGCTAACTAAGAAGAGAGAAGACCCAAATAAAAATTAGAAATAAAAAAGGTGATATTACAACTGATACTTCAGAAATACAAGGAATTAATAAGTACTACTATAGACAACTATATGCCAACAAATTTCAAAATCTGGAGGAAATGGATAAATTTCTGGACACACACAAATAACCAAAACTGAGCCAAGAAGATATAGAAATTCTGAACAGGCCAATAACAATAAAAGAGATTGAAGCTGTTATCAGAAGGCTCCCAACAAAGAAAATCCCAGGATCAGACAGGTTCACTGAAGTTCTACCAAATGTTCAAAGAGGAATTGATACCAATTCCCTACAAACTATTCCAAAAGATTGAAACAGAGCCCATTCTCCTGAACTCATTCTATAAGGCAAACATCACCTTGATAACAAAACCAGACAAAGATACATCAAAAATAGAAAACGACAGGCCAATATCCTTGATGAATATAGATGCAAAAATCCTCAGTAAAATACTAGCTAACAGAATTCAGCAACACATACACGAAATTATCCACCATGATCAAGTGGGATTCATCCCAGCTATGCAAGGTTGGTTCAACATATGGAAATCAATAAATGTGATATACCACATCAGTAAAAGCAAAGACAAAAACTATATGGTCATCTCTATAAATGCTGAAAAAGCATTTGACGAAATTCAACATTTGTTCATGAGAAAGACTCTTTACAAGTTAGGTATAGATGGAAAGTATCTCAACATAATTGAAGCCATATATGATAAACCCACTGCCAATATCATCCTGAATGGGGAAAAGCTGAACCTTTTCCCTTATGATCAGGAACTAGACAAGGATGCCCACTCTCACCACTTCTATTCAACATCATTCATGATAAAGACTCTCTACCAATTAGGTATAGATGGAAAGTATCTCAACATAATTAAAGCCATATATGATAAACCCACTGCCAATATCATCCTGAATGGGGAAAAGCTGAAACCTTTTCCCTTATGAACAGGAACTAGACAAGGATGCCCACTCTCACCACTTCTATTCAACATAGTGTTGGAAGTATTAGCCAGAGCAATCAGAGAAGAGAAGGAAATAAAGGGCATCCAGATTGGAAAAGATGAAGTCAAACTGTCCCTGTTTGCAGATGATACAATCTTATATATTGAACAGCCTAAAGACTCTACAAAAAAATTCTGGGAGTTGATAAATGATTTCAGTGCAGTAGCAGGATACAGAATCAACACCCCCAAATTAGTAGCATTTCTATACTCAAACAGTGAACATGAATAAAAAGAAATCAAGAAAGCTAGCCCATTTACAATAGCCACCAAAAAATAAAATACTTAGGAATAAAGTTAACCAAGGATGTGAAAAATCTCTATGAAGAGAACTACAAACCACTGTTGAGAGAAACTGAAGAGGACAACAGACAATGGAAAGATATCCCATGCTCTTGGATTGGAAGAATTAACATTGTGAAAATGTTCATATTACCCAAGGTGATCTACAGATTCAATGCAATCCCCATGAAAATTCCAATGACATGGGCTGACCCGTGGCTCACTTGGGAGAGTGTGGTGCCGATAACACAAAGGCCAAGGGTCTGGATCCCTGTATAGGGATGGCCAGTTAGCTCACTTGGGAGAGTGTGGTGCTGACAACACCAAGTCAAGGGTTAAGATCCCCTTACTAGTCATTTAAAAAAAAAAAAATTCCAATGACATTTTTGTCAGAAATGGAAAAAACTATCCAGACATTTATATGGAATAACAAAAGACCACACACAGCCAAAGCAATCCTGAGCAAAAAAAAAAAAAGCTGGAGGCATAACATGACCTGACTTTAAACTATACTACAAAGCTATAATAACCAAAACAGCATGGTACTGGCATAAAACAGACACACAGATCAATGAAATAGAATAGAGAACCCAGAAATCAACCCATACACCAACAGCCATCTGATCTTTGACAAAGATACCAAGTCTATGCACTGGGGAAGAGACTGCCTCTTCAGCAAATGGTGCTGGGAAAGCTGGATATTCATATGTAGGAGAATGAAACTAGACCCATACCTCTTGCTATATACCAAAATCAACTCAAAATGGATTAAAGAATTAAGTATACATCCTGAAACAATAAAACTCCTTAACAAAAACATAGGGGAAGCACTCCAGGAAGTAAGAGTGGGTACAGACTTAATGAATATGACCCCAAAAGCACAGGCAACCAAAGGAAAAATAAACAAGTGGGATTATATCAAACTAAAAAGATTCTGCACAACAAAAGAAGCAATCCACAGAGTGAAAAGACAACCAACTGAGTGGGAGAAAATTTTTACAAAATATACATCTGACAAAGGATTAATATCCAGAATATAAAAGGAACTCCAATAACTTTACAGCAAAAAACCAAATAACCCAATTAAAAAATGAGCAAAGGAGCTGAATAGGCATTTCTCAAAGGATGATATACAAATGGCCAACAAACACATGAAAATATGCTCAATATCACTTAGCATTTGGGATAATGCAAATCAAAACCACTTTGAGAAAGCATCTCACTAGAGTTAGCATGGCTAATATCCAAAAGACAGAATGATAAATGCTGGTGAGGTTGCAGAGAAAAAAGAACTTTCATACACTGTTGGTGGGACTGCAAAATGGTACAGTCTTTATGGAAAATGGTATGGAGGTTCCTCAAACAATTACAGATAGATCTACTATATGGCCCAGCTATTCCACTGCTGGGAATATACCCAGAGGAATGGAAATCATCATGTTGAAGGGATACCTGTACTCCCATGTTTATTGCAGCACTATTTACAATAGCCAGGAGTTGGAACCAGTCCAAATGTTCATCATCAGATGAGTGGATAAGGAAACTGTGGTATATCTACACAATAGAATACTATTCTGCTATAAAAAAGAATAAATGCTACCATTTGCAACATCATGGATGGACTTAGAGAAAATTTAATTAAGTGAATCAAGTCAGGTACAGAAAGAGAAATATCACATGTTCTCACTTATTGGGGTAGCTAAAAACAAACAAACAAACAAACAAATGCAGGGTGGGGGGAAGAAGATACAAGAATCACAACAATTTTTGAACTTGTTAAGACAAGTGAACAGATATGGTGTAGTTGGGGGGAGGGAAGGAAGGGAGGGGGAAAAGGAGAATGGGTAAAGAGACATGAAAATCAACTACAGTGTATATTGAGAAGTTAAAATAAAAACAAACAAACAAAAAAATCCAAAATGTAAATCCTTAGTTTCTGGTTTTTAAAGTAAATCATGATCGTTGTCTTTATGCAGGCATGCTCAAACGTGCTTTTGTGAACATTATTCCTTAACTGATTTTCAAAACCAGAAGTTTCTGAAGCCACTGCCAAGCCTGACATTAGAAATGTACCAAAAGACTCTGAAAAATAATGTTCCTTTCATTTTTTTGTCATCTTTATTTTCTGGTGTTACGAAATCAATTCATATTCATTACGGAAAAACCAGAAAACACATTAAAAAGAAGAAGAAGAAGAAGTTTCCTAGGAGCTGACACCTGTGGAGGAGTGAAGAGAGTGGGATTGGGAATGGGAGGGACTTTCTGAACTGTCCCTCTGTGCAGCAAGGAGTATCATTAGAGGCCCAGGAAGCAATGGAGAGGGATTCAGATGAGAGCTGTTCTTGCTCCTGGGCAACACACACAGCAGCTGGAGCAGGGAGTCTTCATCCCAGGAAGGGATCTGGGAGGTTCGGAGTGAAGTCTCCTACATGTCATCCTCTGACAGACCTATCTAAAATTCTGTCTACCCCCACATCCCTTATCCCCTTTTCCTGTATTATTTTTCTCTGCAGCACTTGTCACCCATAACTTATTATATGTTTTTCTGTTTTATCTGTTTATTTTTTGTTTTACACACACTCATACACACACACTCTTCCACCCTTGAAGATAAGCTCTGTGTAAGCATAAATTTTATGTTGTATAGTCTACAGAATGCTATACTTCTAGAGCCTAGAACAGTGATGTCTCACATATAGTGGGTATTTCATACCCATTTCTAAACAAATGAATTAGATTATCTTTAATTATTTGTTCCAGTTATCTACTGCATCATCAACTACCCAAAACTTTGTGACTTATAATTTCTCATGATTCTGAGGGTCAGGCATTTGGGCAGGGTTCAGCTGGTCAGTTTTCTGCTCCGGGTGGTATTGGCTGGGGTCCACTCACTTGCTGCATTCAGCTGTCAGTTGGGCTGAGGTGGAAGGTCCAGAAAAGACTACGCTCACTCTGTGAATGAAGTGTGACTCTTCTGAGCTCCTCATATGGCCTCTCTCGCTCTCTCTCTCTCTCTCCCTTTCCAAAGGGCATCTCATTACTCAATAATCTAGCCCAGCACTGTTCAAGAGACCTCTCTGTGATGACAGAAATGTTCTATATCTGCACTGCTCGGGTGGCTACCGAACACTTGAAATGTAGCTAGAGCAATTGAAGAACTGATTTTTTAAAATTGTTTAATCGTAACTAATTTTGATTTGAATAGCCACATGAGGCTGGTGACTACCTTTTTGAATAGAGCAGGTCCAATCTAAACTTTTTTTTTTATAGCATGGCAGTTGCCTTCTCTATAGACAGGAAGAGGGAATTTCCAGTCCCCTTAAGGTGTGGACTTCGAAGTCTCAGAATGTCATTTTGTGGCATCTGAGTCAAAGCAAGACATATGGTATAGTAGGTTGAATAAGGGCCCCCGAGATGCCCACCCCCAGCCCCAGAAACTGTAATATGTCACCTTATGTGGCAAAAGAGACTTTGCAGATGTGATCAAGTTAAGGATCTCAATATGAGGAGATTATCCTACATTATCTGGTGGGCCCAATGTCATCAGAAGGGTCCTTATGAGAAGGAGACAGTAGAGTCAGAGTCAGAGGGGATGTGAAGAGGGAAGCAGAGGTGAGGGAGATGCTGTGAGCCAAGGAATCTAGACAGCCTCCCCAAACCGAAAAAGGTAAGAAACGGGTTGTCCCCTGCAGCATCCAGAAGGAGCACAGCCCCATCAACACTTTGATTTTAGCTCTATAATACCCATTTTTGAACTTCTGACTTCCAGAACTACAAGGTAACAAATGTGTTGTTTTAAGCCACTAAGTTTGTAGTAATTTGTTACAGCAGCCATAGGAAACTAATACACATGGACAAACTGGATTAAAGTGGAGGGAATATAGACCACAACTCCGGATGGGAGGAATGGCATGTGCACATTTTAAGCCACTAAGTTTGTAGTAATTTGTTACAGCAGCCATAGGAAACTAATACACATGGAAAAACTGGATTAAAGTGGAGGGAATATAGACCCCAACTCCGGATGGGAGGAATGGCATGTGCACTCAGGAAGAAACAAAATGGTTCCAGGCCATCGTTGGAGACAATCCACCACCTTATTTTCTTGTTTGCTTGTTTAGCATGTATCTCCATGAAAGCAGAGACTTTCTGAGTCTTGTTCACAGCTATATCCTCAGTCCTGAAGACAGTGTGTGTTTCACAGCAAGTGAATTAAAGAATTAAATGAGTATTGCATTTATAAGTATTCTACACTGTGCAATTAGCCAACATTTATGGAGCCCTTAGTCTGGGTACTCTGAGCACCAGCCTTTCAAGGTAGGTACTACCTTGAGATGGTTGATGTAGACCAGTAAGAAGAGGGGTTCTCACATCACATCACCACTGTCATGATTTGTGTGTGTGTGTGTGTGTGTGTGTGTGTGTGTGTGTGTGTGTGTCTGGCCAGTATGGGGATCCAAACTCTTGACCTTGGTGTTGTAACACTGTGCTGTAACCAACTGAGCTGACCAGCCAGTTAATTTTTATGTGTCAACTTACCTGGGCCACAGGTGCCCAGATGTCTGATCAAAGATTTCTAGGTGTCTGTAAGGGTGTTTTGGGGTCAGATGAACATTTGAATAGGTAGACTGAGTAAAGCAGATGCCCTTTGTGGACATGTAGTGTGGGTGGGCCTCGTCTAATAAGTTGAAGGCCTGAATAGAACCACCAGGCTGACCTTTCCGGGAGTAAGAGGAAATTCCTCCTGCTTGGTTGCCTTTGATCTGGGATATTGTTTTTTTCTGCCTGCAGACTTGAACTGAAACATCAGCTCTTTGTGGGTCTGGAGACTGCTGGCATTCAGACTGGAAGTACACCATTGGCTGCTCAGGTTCTCAGGCCTTTGGACTTGGACTGGAGCTGCATCATTGACTCTCCAGGGCCTCTAGTTTGCTGGCTTACCCTGCAGATCTTGGTACTTGCCAGCCTCTGTAATCATGTGAGCCAGTTCCGTATAATAAATCTCTTTATACATACACATATACATATGCATACAGTTGTTTCTCAGTATCTCTGGGAAATTGGTTTCAGAATCTTCTACAGATACCAAATTTCATGAATGCTCAAGTCCCTGATATAAAATGGTACAGTATTTGCATATAACCTAGGCACATCTCCCATATGCTTTAAATCATCTCTAGATTACTTATAATACCTAATTTAAATGCTATGTAAGTAGTTGTTATATTGTAGTGTTTAGGGAATAATGACCAGAAAAATGTCAGTACAAGTTTAGTACAGACAAAAAATTAATTTTTTTCAAATATTTTCTATCTTCAGTTGATTGAATCCATAGATATGGAACCTATGGATACAGAGGACCGACTATCCATGGGTCCCACATCTGTGGGTTATAGGAGGGTACTTCAAAAAGTTTATGGAAAGATTCATATTGCCTTTTAATTCTATTTTTCCATGAATGTTTTGAATACCCATATATATATATATATATATATATATTATATATATATATGGGTATTCAAAACATTCATGGAAAAATAGAATTAAAAGGCAATATGAATCTTTCCATAAACTTTTTGAAGTACCCTCCTATAACCCACAGATGTGGGACCCATGGATAGTCGGTCCTCTGTATCCATAGGTTCCATATCTATGGATTCAATCAACTGAAGATAGAAAATATTTGAAAAAAATTAANATATGTCTATGAAATGCATCATCAGGCAATTTTGTCATTGTGTGAACATCACAGAGTACTCACACAAACCTAGGCAGTATAACTATTATACACCTAGGCTGCATGGTATAGCCATTACAGTCTTATGGGACTACTATCATGTATGTGGTCTGTTGTTGACTGAAACATTGTTAGGCAGCACATGACTATATATAAAACATTATGTATTATACATATATGCACACATGCATGATGGCTCTGTTTCTTTTTTTAAATTTATTTTATTTTATTAATTTCTTTTACATTCTATGATGTTGTTGCAGAGCAGTTGGGAGGGAGAGGGAGAGGGGAAAGAGTAAGGAAATGTGATGGAAGAAGGAGGAAGGGGGAGAGGTGGGAATGAGGCCTCTGGCACCCCCCACATTCCCAAAGGGGAGACCAGCGGCAGGGGGGGGAGGCTTCCAGTGGTGGCTTGGTCACTACTGGGCTGGGTGAAGATGTCAGGGGGATGTGGCAAAAGCCCTCATCCCCCACCACCCTGGCTCAGGAACCTGCGGTCCTTCTTGCTGCAGCTTGGTGGTCATCACTGGGCTGGTTGTACGTGTCAGGGGGGCATGGCTGAGGCCTTTGGCACCCCACCACCCCAGCTCAGGAGAGTCCTGGGTGCTTCCTGTGGCTCAATGATCGGTGCTGGGCTGACTATAGGTGGGAAGATTGTGGCCAAGGCCCTTGACTTCCCATCGCCCTGGCTTGGGAGAGCCCAGGACACTTCCTGTGGCTCAGTAGTCATCACTGGTCTGGTTGTGGGTATTGGGGGTGTGTGGCCGAGACTTGTGGCCTCCCACCCTTGGGACTGGTTGCTGGTGTCAGGGGGCATGGCTGAGGCCCCCAACCCTCCCGCCTTTCTGGCTTGGTAGCCCAGGGGACTTCTGGTACTTCTAGGTGTTATAGGTGTTCTTTGATGAAATGAGACCTTTACTACTTAATATCAAACTTTGTCTCTGGTTGTGGGTACTT
>NW_007728852.1:87764-89654 GCF_000696425.1 Galeopterus variegatus | reverse complement strand
TACTTGAGTCTGTGGTTGAGCTAAGTTACTGCTTTGCTGCTGATTCCCTGGGGAAGGCTTTTTGTGCAGATCAGGTTTTAATGATTGACTTTATAGGTACTTCCCGCTCTGAAGAGATCCAGTGCACCTGGGTTGTGTAGAAACACTGGTCTGGGCCTAAGTCTTTTCATCAGACTGTACCCCATGCAATTCTATATTCCTGGCCAGTCTCCTCTGAGTGGTCTTTTGCTGATAGGGGTGCAGATCAGCTGTCCTTGCTGTGCCCCAGTGTTCCCCTAGTGGGCCCATCCCCCCCCACAGCCAGTGCTCCAAACACTTTCCATGGGATGGGCTGTGCTCCAGTCACTTCTGATGATTCACCTTGTGATGGCTTCTGAGTGGCTCCTTTTTATCAGTTATTGTGGATCTTTGATCCTGTGTGTGTCCACCAGAACCCTATTAGTGGCATTGCTGGCCTGGGGGCCACCAAGTCCCTCTTCTTCCCTGCTGCCTCCAAGCAACTTCATCCAAAGGGTGCAGCTGCGGCTTTCACCAGCGCCTGCTCTGTGTGCTCAGCAGCTCCAGCCTGGAAGCTGCTGGGATTTGAAACAGTTGGAGCAGTTTTTTCTTTCTCTTATCATGGCTTCTCCCACCTTCATGCACTCCGTAGGTTTCTCCTCCTCTTCCCCTGAGCTCTAGTGGCCCCAGCTTGGTGGTTGTTCCTTTTGTATAGTTGTAAGTTGGTTGATTTGTGGGAGACAGTGATTCTGGGGACTGTCTATTCTGCCATCTTAACCAGAAGTCCTGATGGCTTTGCTTCTCTGGAGAGCCCTGTCTAATACAACCACTGACGCTGGCTGTGCAAGCTCTTGCACTCTGCCTAGTGCCTTCCTAAGTAAAATGGGGACCTTCCTTGTAAGGTGTTGCAAGGCATAAAGGAACTAATACACAAAAAGTGCTTAGCACCCTGTGTAGCCTAGAGTGAACACTCAATACATGTTAGCATTATCGGCATGTTGTAGAAGTGGGAACTATAATTTAGAGAAATTAAATGGCTAAGGCTACAGAGCTCATGGGCAGAGTCAGTTTTCAAACCCAGGGAGGCTGAGTCTAGAGCCTAAACATTGACCACTCCCCTGTCCTGTAGACTCTGGACACATTGAGATGGTCCTTTACTTGATAAAAATTTACAAGGAAGGCTATTTTCTCAAGTGTAAGTAATTTCTTAGGCATAAACACATTTACCAAAAGTATTATTTCCCTTGCTCATCCTTTATTAACTTTCTTAGATTTCCTATAGAGAGCAGTGAAGAGTATTTTTAAATGTTTTATCCATTTCATGAAGCACATTTGTCATGTTTTATACGCAATCTAATTTCTTACAACTAAGGGCTTATATCCTTAGAGTTTAAATGCTTTTAAAAATAAAAGCTATGCTGTTTCCTTATGCCATTTCCTTCTTTCCTTCCTTCCTCCCTTCATCCCTCCATCTCTTTCTGCCTATGCGTGTCTGCCTACTTACCTGAAACATTATTATGTAGATTTAGGATTTTCTGCTAGGCTTTTACTTTGTGGAACACAAATAAAGGCTACATACATAAATTAAAGAATACTATAAATCTGCATACCCTGTTACCAATGTATTCTACCCTCCAGAGTGTTGGTTCAAACATTGGTGTACTTAAGAATCAAGGCTACTGCAAACAACCATTTCTGAAGGGTGAGTCAGGTAGGAAAAATAAAACCAATGTTCTAGATGAAAATTCTACACTGCACAGAACAAAGTTGGAGTATGTGTTAGGCTTAACAAAAGATGTGTGTATGGCCCCTTCTGTGAGTCTGTCCTGTGCGTTTTCATATCTATTATGATTTCAGGAGGCATTCAGTTCTGTTCTGTCTCAACACAGGCAC
>NW_007728852.1:85647-86918 GCF_000696425.1 Galeopterus variegatus | reverse complement strand
GTTTTCATATCTATTATGATTTCAGGAGGCATTCAGTTCTGTTCTGTCTCAACACAGGCACCTCTCAGTCCTTGTGGACTAAATGGATGAGTTATGTCTACATGTGGGTAGGGAGGAAAGCGACAAAGATCAATAAGTAACCATTATTGTCCTACTCATTCATTCACTTGTAACATTCTTTGAAAAGGGATACATAATATACAATAATGTATATCCAGTAGGCTGTATGTTGCTCTATTCTCCAGGAGCTAAATACCTAATTTTAGTAAATGACTGTTAGTTTTTCTATTGGTGCTGTAACAATTAGCAAAACTTAGCAGTTTAAACAACACAAATTTATTAGCTCTCAATCCAGGAGGTCAGAAGTCTGGGTGGGCTCACTCAGCTGGGTTCTCTGCTCTGGGTTTTGCAAGGGTGAAATCATGGTGCAGCCAGTGGGCTCTTATTGGGAGGCACCAGGAAGAGTCCGCTTCCAGCCTTGCTCAGATTGTTGGCAGAATCCAGTTCTCTGCAGTTCTGGAACTGAGGTCCTCATTTCCTTGCTGGCTGTCTGCTGGGGTCCACCCTTTGCTGCTAGAGGTCTCTCTTGGGTCCTTGCATGCAGCCCCTGCATTTCAGAGCCAGCAAGGATGCACTGAATCTTCTCACACTTGGAGTCCCTCTGGCATCCCCTCCTGTTACAACTTTTCCTCCAGCTGGAGAAAGGTCTCTGCTTTTGAGGATTTGTGTGATCAGATTAGGCCAAACCCTAATAATCCAGGGAAGCCCATAACCTGTAAAGTCCCTTTGACCATATAAGGCAACATAGTCACAAATTCTGGGGATTAGTGTGTGGATGTTTATTGAGGGCCATTATTCAATGATTCGATGACTTTAGTCATTATCACAATGATTAAATGGCATTTTGTTGTTCCTTTTCTCTCTCTCCCTTTATTCCTTTCTAAGATAGTCTACTGCAGGAAAGGGTACCTTGTCAGTATCATCTAAATTCAATTCATAATGACTCCCCCCTTTCTCTGAGAACTGCCCCCATCCACCATGGGGTAGCCAGCAGCTGAGCCATCAGATTCTTCTTGGGAATGTAGATTTCTTTCAGTCTTGATATGTGACTATTAAACAATAGTGTTTTGAACTCACTACCAGAATCTGACCCCAAAGACATCTTGACTTCATATGTATGTATGTAATAGGGACAAAAATGATAAGTTATTTATGAGTATTCACAACCTCATTTTTTTCCCTGGCAGAATAAGGAAAGTTTTGGTTCCCAA
>NW_007728852.1:81286-84982 GCF_000696425.1 Galeopterus variegatus | reverse complement strand
AAAAAACAAAAAAGTGTAAAAAAAAAGGTAACCCCCCCCCATATTGGCCAGCCGCAAAAAAAATTAAAAAAAAAAAAAAAAAAACAAGACTGATCCTGTGGGTTCTAAATCAATCTTTTAAAATATTCAAATGTTCTCTGAGATACCTTAATAAAGATTGGATTCGCTTATAATTGCTTCTGGCTGTGGGACTCCAATTCTTTGAATGAGATCCACAAATATTGGACATTTATGTGCCATATCCAGGCTCCAGGGAACATTTATGGCTGAATGTGTTTAATTAAACTTATACTGACATCACTATGTTTTCATTAACAAAGTATTTTCTAAAGGAAACTTTGTTAGAGTAATTTAATGCCCTAATTAGTTTTCTACACAAGGCAATGAAAATATCCCAATGTTTTCTTTTCTCATTTCTTTGCAAATAAATTTATCTTCACTGGGATGGAGGCGGCATCGGGTGGTTATTTATGCCACCCAGGACCCATTAGTCCTTCTCCAGGTGTCCAGCCTCTCTCTGCCATTACTTTCAATCCCAGGAGTTCAGGGGAGGCACTTCCATCCAGGAGTGGTAGTATGACCCAGGTCTGCCCTACTACAGCTGCACAGATTCCTGATAAGTGATTGGTTCTGTGGTAGGCAAACGACCTGAGTTGACCCAATCAGAGTAAAATTAGGGAATCATGTGATAGCTAGCTGGAAGGCACGCTCCATTTCTCTCTTCCATGGGAATTGAATCTGGCTTGGGGCTCAGCATTGGGAGAAACTGAGTCCCAATGACATTGTCTGGGTGCCTGGATCAAGCCTGCCTATCACTATTGAAAGATAGCTAACTGATGGAGTAATCGATTCTTCCCCATGTATGTTTTAGAGGCCTTGGCTCTAAAAATTTTATTCATTAATCAGTTCATCAATATAAGCAGTTATTCATCATAGCTTCTAGCCATGGAGAGTATTTGTGTGTGTGCAGGCCACATTTTGCACATCTAATGTTTGTTAAGACTTGATTCTTTCATCAAGTTTTAAAGTGCCAATTTTGCAGTATGCATTTTTGGACATAGCTACATTTTTATTTTCCTGGTTCTTTCTCCTGAATTTAATTTTCCTAGGGATTTTCTCTTTCTTTCTTTTGCTGTTACTAACCAAATAAAACTTTTCAATCTGATTAAAAAATTTGCAATGAATTTTACCGTGTGTGATTTAGCTTTTTAAAAATTACATGTTAATTATTTCTAAGAGTAATAAACATTATAAAATGATTAAATACTCCTCAGTCATTTGTATTGTTTGCAATTGAGAGAGCATGTCAGTAAAGCAAATCAGTCTCTCCACGCACAGCAGGGTGCAAATGGAAAGTCAAAGCCTTTCAACTTGATGGCTTTATCACCATTTCCTATCACAGATAGAAAAACCGAGGGTTAGAGAGATTGATCATTTTGTCTGAAGTTACACAGAGAATAAATAGAAGAAATGGGATTTGAACATCCATTCTTTTACTTTACTAATATGTACTGAGTGCCTACAGTGCGCCAGAAACTTTGTAGGCATTGGAGACACAGCAGTGAACAAAACAGACCAAAATCCTTGTTCCTTTGGGCCTTACATTTTGGAAATAGCCTAACTCATAGTTTATAATCTGTAATGTTGTCTATTTTAATACTGGTAGCAATGTATCAGGGCTTCTTCATTCTAAGTGAAAAAAATCGAAAAGGAAATTTATTGGCTCATAAAAGACCTAGCGTGTATTGGTTTTAGGGACTGCTTGACACAGAAGCTCAAATCCTGCTTTTTTCTATCCTCTCTCAGTTTTACTTCCTGTTTTAGTCCATTTTGTGTTACTATAACAGAATTACCTGAGACTGGGTAATTTATAAAGAAGAGAGGTTTATTTGGCTTACAATTCTGGGACAGCTGCATCTGGCGTGGGCCTCAGGCTGCTTTTACTCATGGTGGAAAGTGGCAGGGAGCCAGTACAAGCAGATCACATGGAGAGAGGAAGCAAGAGAGAGAGAGAGAGAGAGGAGGTGCCAGGGTCTTTTAAACAACCAGCTGTCACGGGAACTAATAGAGCGAGAACTCACTGATTAATCCCCCCACCCCCAGGGAGAGCATTAATCCCTTCATGAGAGATCCACCCCCATGATTCAATCAGTTTCCAACACTGCCACATTGGAGATCAAATTTCCACATGAGTTTTGGAGGGGACAACACATCCAAACTCCATCACCTCCTTTATCTTAACTACATTCTCAGACAAGTTCTCTGTAATTGCTCTCCCCCACCTTATTTTTGCAGCTTAGACATAATAGAAAATTTTTGTTCAATCCACATTCATCTAGCTATTGATTTTGATCTAAATTATGAAAAATCTCAAAGTAATAAAGTAAGAAAAGGCAAATATGGCTCAGAACCGTGAGAAAATAAATGTCCATTGTTTAATCCACCCATTCTGTGGTATTTTGTCACAGCAGCCAAGTAGACTTACACACTTCACTAGTAAAAACCAAAAATGAAATCACACCTGGAACCAAATCCAGAAGTTCCTTTTGTGTGTGTGTTTCTGTAGACCATTTTCAAATGTATTATGACTGCCTTCTTATCAGATCAAAAGCCACCTTCTCAAGGAGGTGGTAAAGAACTAACCTTGTCCAAAATGTTACAAAGCTGTGCTCTAACCACCTGAGCTAACCGGCCAGCTCTAGCGTTGTTCAAAATGAAGTCTGGTCTTTGCCTTCTCCTGGAAGGTCATCTTTGTTTGTCTGTGGGTCTGGGCTAACCAGATAGTAACAATGTGACTTAGGGTGGGGGTTTGGGTTACATTGCTATCAGTCAACCAGGAAACTGACATCAAACATGGGGACAGTCAATTATGCATATACAAATGAGCCCCAACAAAAACTCTGAATACTGTGGCTCGGGTGAACTTCCCTGGTTGGCAATATTTTGTGCATGTTGCTACACATTAATGCAGTGAATGTAATGAATCCCGACTCCACCAGGAAAGGACGGTGAAAGCTCCACGTTTGATGCATCCCTGGACTACACCCGTTGTACTTCTTCTCTGGGCTGGAACTAATCTGTATCCTTTCCCTGTGAGAAATGGTAACTGAGTAGGAGAGTTTTCAGGGAATTCTGTGAGTTCTTCCAGTGAATTCTTGAACTTGAAGGTGGTTTGGGGGACCTCCAGAACTTGCGGTTGTCAGAAGTTAGGGTAGTCTTGGGGACTGTGTAGTTGGTCAAAACCTTCCATGGTCACCTATCTGATGTAGCCACCTCCACGCCCATGTCCCCACTTTCTTTTCTCATTTATTTGTCTGCTTCTGTGTTGCCTGATGCAGCCCAGGTCCTGGCCCGCAGGTGCGCTCCGCATTAGTCATTCATGCTCTGCTCCTTAGACATTGCGCGCGACTGTGTCTGCTCCTTTATTCGCCCCACAGGCTGGGTGCCGACCCTCAAAAAGAAGGCTCAGCTCATGCATTATCCAAAGCCGCACCCCGCTTATTCTGATAGCTTTGCTAAGTTTGTCACTAGTCAGTGGATGATCGGTTTTTATAACAAATAGAGTTTAAAAAAAAAACAAATCAAGAAGGGGCAAACGGCACATCTGGCTGCCCCGCCCCGCCCCTTCCTGCTCCGACCTCTCCTTTGCCAGCCGCCCCGCCCATCCCTTCCTCTCCCGGATGTCCCCGCCCTCTC
>NW_007728852.1:72280-79965 GCF_000696425.1 Galeopterus variegatus | reverse complement strand
TTAACCCTTGACTTGGTGTTATCAGCACCACACTCTCCCGAGTGAGCCATGGGCCGGCCCCCAGTGACTTTTTTTCTTATACAAGTTCTAATTTGTCCTGAGTGTGCACTTTGTATTTTGTTTTTCCAGTACACAGATATAGTGACTGCTCTGTGAATTTCTGGCAGCCTAGGGGCTAGGGTGCTACGGCTCACTGCCCTAAGGCATTCATTGCATGTGATGAATTAACGTCTCTCCTTTGCTTCTGGAATCGAGCTGTGATGTACCCGCTTGGGAGAATAGAGAATAGTCACTCAGATCATTGTCTGTGTCCTATCGGTGAGATGAGGAACTCTGATTGAGAAGGGCAATTAATTCATCCTTAGAAGCGGGGAAATTATGCTTTATACTCATTCTGAGAAAGTTTCTTCATAGTGATTTTTCTTTCTTTTCCCTTTATTAGTGGTCAAATATTTTGTACCTTCCCTGCAGTCCTCGGATCAACATCATATTAAACCTAGCAAATTACTGTTGCATTGTCGAACTCTATAGATTATCTTTTAGTGCCACCTAGTAGGAACTCAAGGTATTTGTTAAATGAAATGCTGAATGTCAGTGAACATCAGAGCTGTGACTATTTTAGCAAATAATAGCCAAATTTATGTAATATAGGGGAATAGTAAGAAAGATCTGTCAGTAGAATATATAAGCAGCTTTTCTTGGCTTGATTAGCTGAAAGTAAGGCAATTGCTTATTACTTTTTCAGTTTATGTATATCCCAACCCATCCTGAAACAGTGTTAGTAAGAACATGTAAATCGGTTTTGTTCTAGAATTTTAGAGCTAGAAGTGACCTTATCTAGTCTAGTATCATCCTGCTTTTAGATGAGTGGACTGAGCAGTAGGAGAGCAAATTAGTAGAGTTTCTACTTCTGGAATTGTCTAATCTTGAGCAAGTACTTNCGAGGGCGGGATCCCAAGGGCGGGGCTCCGGGTGGGGTCCCGAGGGCGTCCTGGGGCGGGGGCTCCGGGCGGCGTCCCTGGCAGGGTCCCGGGCAGGGCGTCGCCCAGCCCGCGGCAGTGCCGCTCCATTGGGCTAGCGGGGGTTGGTGTTACCCGAGCGGGGTCTCGATAGCCTCTCTGACTCTGGCCGCGCGCATTTCAGCAGTTGGGGACCCGGAGT
Organism: Galeopterus variegatus; assembly: GCF_000696425.1. Taxonomy (NCBI): domain Eukaryota; kingdom Metazoa; phylum Chordata; class Mammalia; order Dermoptera; family Cynocephalidae; genus Galeopterus; species Galeopterus variegatus. Next base: position 78,804 of record NW_007728852.1, on the reverse strand, counting down.
TTTTGAGAGTGTAAACAGTTGGCCCAGAGTCACAGGGAACGGCCCCAAGCCTAGGAACTTCCTCCATCGCTTGGCCCTGCAGGCATCTCAGCCAGAGAGGACTTGTCTGCCGCCCGCCCCAGCGGGTGTCGTCCCCCGGGAACAGGCCGTGTCTCCTGCCCCCCGCTTTGTCCCTAGGGCCTCACACTGGATCAACAGGGTGGGGTGGAATAAGCGCCACGCAGATGAGGGCGCCTTATGGTGCTGGGTGCTTGGGGTGGGGCGAGGCACAGACAACTCGGGTCTTAGGTTTCCCCAGTAAGTAGTTTGCTTTGGGGAACTGGGACTGGGTGTTTGCTCTTTCTTAATGCACTTCACACACCCGGCTAGTTCATAGGAACTCAGTGAACGGTACAGCAAATTACCGTTTACTTTAGCAAGAGAAAAGCAGTTCGCTTAAAAAAATGGAACGATTTTTGATACATTCTCCCTGCGTAAAGATGACAACATGAGACGGTGACAGCGAAACTTCAGTGGATGTTTATAGAATGTGTTGAGTCGAAAGATTTTTAGGCCAGCAGAAGTAATTATGAGTTTTTTTTTTCTATAAAGATGACCGGTAAGGGGATCTTAACCCTTGACTTGGTGTTATCAGCANGAGCCAGCAAGGATGCACTGAATCTTCTCACACTTGGAGTCCCTCTGGCATCCCCTCCTGTTACAACTTTTCCTCCAGCTGGAGAAAGGTCTCTGCTTTTGAGGATTTGTGTGATCAGATTAGGCCAAACCCTAATAATCCAGGGAAGCGGTGTTGTTTCTGATTTACGAAAAGTAAAAGACCCACCCATCCAACAGCTACTTGAGTGTCAGGTCTCTATTAGGTAATGTGCTAGGTGAAGGGGACACAAAAATGAATTGAGCACATACAGTAGGTGCATGCAGCCTAGGGGAGGAAGAGTGAAGAAGGCAGAAGGAAATGTATTTTAGGATGTAAGTAAATCAAAACAGAATAGCTATTCTACATGATAATGGCCACAAATATGTTTTGATTACCTTTTTAAAAAAGTTTGTGTTTGCAAATGGATATATTTATTTTAGTGAAGAATAGAGAAACAACAGATTTTAACTGTGGGAGTTATTTGCATGATAATAAACATAAATACATGGTAGGTATGTGGTATTCATTAGTAGACCTAAGAGAAATGAGGGAATTACTATTTTTTGTTCCTCGGTTTAGGGCGATGAGTTGCAAATATAATTTTTTTAAAGGGCAGGAAACACTGCCCAGATATTTTAAAATTATTTTTGGAAAGCTCAGATTTGCACATATAGTGTAGAGTGTTGAATAGTAAAGATTCAGATTCCAATTTATAAAATAACATTTAAAAAAATACTTAACTGGAACTTAAAATACTAGGAATTTTATAATATGTTTATAATTTCACATATGACTACATTTATAGTTTTATACATCAGAGCTGTGACTATTTTAGCAAATAATAGCCAAATTTATGTAATATAGGGGAATAGTAAGAAAGATCTGTCAGTAGAATATATAAGCAGCTTTTCTTGGCTTGATTAGCTGAAAGTAAGGCAATTGCTTATTACTTTTTCAGTTTATGTATATCCCAACCCATCCTGAAACAGTGTTAGTAAGAACATGTAAATCGGTTTTGTTCTAGAATTTTAGAGCTAGAAGTGACCTTATCTAGTCTAGTATCATCCTGCTTTTAGATGAGTGGACTGAGCAGTAGGAGAGCAAATTAGTAGAGTTTCTACTTCTGGAATTGTCTAATCTTGAGCAAGTACTTAATCCTTTCAATACTTCATTTTCGTGTACATAAAATGGGGATGATACTATCTCACTTGTCTTCCTCACAGAGGGAGTTGTGAAACATAAAATTACCTAGGGGGAAGGTGGAAGGGAGAAAGTGCCATATAATTATATGTGCTATTAATTTTCACTAGGTTTTATGTTTACAGGAAGTTATAAAAAGCAACCTTCTCCCTAGTATAAAATAGTAAGTCAAAATTGAATTTGATATACTTAAAGTTTAACAACTTTTAATATTTAAAAATCCATCTTAAAGTTACCAGATATGTTTAAATTTTTTTTTTTTTTCAGGAAATGTGTCCTTTCCAAGTAGTTCTTGGAGTAGTTTCTAAGTGGCTGGTGTCTTTTGGTAGGTAAGGTTTCATATTTAATTTTGGTAGTTAAAATGCCTCATCTACAGTGTCCACAGGGACAAAATGATTGTGATGCCTCCAAAAAGTTTCCTTTATTGGTTATAATTCTTTCTTCTAAGAAAAAGGTACCACTACTTGGAAAGGACTTAAAACTTAGTTTGTCCAATACAATTTGTATTGACAAATTTTATATTGGCAGATTTAGCTGCTTTTCTTTTTGAGCAGCCAATCATTTGCACACAGAAAGTTTGAGTGATTTGCCCAATATCTTCTAGACTCTGAATCCAGAAGGGTGTTGTTTCTGATTTACGAAAAGTAAAAGACCCACCCATCCAACAGCTACTTGAGTGTCAGGTCTCTATTAGGTAATGTGCTAGGTGAAGGGGACACAAAAATGAATTGAGCACATACAGTAGGTGCATGCAGCCTAGGGGAGGAAGAGTGAAGAAGGCAGAAGGAAATGTATTTTAGGATGTAAGTAAATCAAAACAGAATAGCTATTCTACATGATAATGGCCACAAATATGTTTTGATTACCTTTTTAAAAAAGTTTGTGTTTGCAAATGGATATATTTATTTTAGTGAAGAATAGAGAAACAACAGATTTTAACTGTGGGAGTTATTTGCATGATAATAAACATAAATACATGGTAGGTATGTGGTATTCATTAGTAGACCTAAGAGAAATGAGGGAATTACTATTTTTTGTTCCTCGGTTTAGGGCGATGAGTTGCAAATATAATTTTTTTAAAGGGCAGGAAACACTGCCCAGATATTTTAAAATTATTTTTGGAAAGCTCAGATTTGCACATATAGTGTAGAGTGTTGAATAGTAAAGATTCAGATTCCAATTTATAAAATAACATTTAAAAAAATACTTAACTGGAACTTAAAATACTAGGAATTTTATAATATGTTTATAATTTCACATATGACTACATTTATAGTTTTATACATCAGAGCTGTGACTATTTTAGCAAATAATAGCCAAATTTATGTAATATAGGGGAATAGTAAGAAAGATCTGTCAGTAGAATATATAAGCAGCTTTTCTTGGCTTGATTAGCTGAAAGTAAGGCAATTGCTTATTACTTTTTCAGTTTATGTATATCCCAACCCATCCTGAAACAGTGTTAGTAAGAACATGTAAATCGGTTTTGTTCTAGAATTTTAGAGCTAGAAGTGACCTTATCTAGTCTAGTATCATCCTGCTTTTAGATGAGTGGACTGAGCAGTAGGAGAGCAAATTAGTAGAGTTTCTACTTCTGGAATTGTCTAATCTTGAGCAAGTACTTAATCCTTTCAATACTTCATTTTCGTGTACATAAAATGGGGATGATACTATCTCACTTGTCTTCCTCACAGAGGGAGTTGTGAAACATAAAATTACCTAGGGGGAAGGTGGAAGGGAGAAAGTGCCATATAATTATATGTGCTATTAATTTTCACTAGGTTTTATGTTTACAGGAAGTTATAAAAAGCAACCTTCTCCCTAGTATAAAATAGTAAGTCAAAATTGAATTTGATATACTTAAAGTTTAACAACTTTTAATATTTAAAAATCCATCTTAAAGTTACCAGATATGTTTAAATTTTTTTTTTTTTTCAGGAAATGTGTCCTTTCCAAGTAGTTCTTGGAGTAGTTTCTAAGTGGCTGGTGTCTTTTGGTAGGTAAGGTTTCATATTTAATTTTGGTAGTTAAAATGCCTCATCTACAGTGTCCACAGGGACAAAATGATTGTGATGCCTCCAAAAAGTTTCCTTTATTGGTTATAATTCTTTCTTCTAAGAAAAAGGTACCACTACTTGGAAAGGACTTAAAACTTAGTTTGTCCAATACAATTTGTATTGACAAATTTTATATTGGCAGATTTAGCTGCTTTTCTTTTTGAGCAGCCAATCATTTGCACACAGAAAGTTTGAGTGATTTGCCCAATATCTTCTAGACTCTGAATCCAGAAGGGTGTTGTTTCTGATTTACGAAAAGTAAAAGACCCACCCATCCAACAGCTACTTGAGTGTCAGGTCTCTATTAGGTAATGTGCTAGGTGAAGGGGACACAAAAATGAATTGAGCACATACAGTAGGTGCATGCAGCCTAGGGGAGGAAGAGTGAAGAAGGCAGAAGGAAATGTATTTTAGGATGTAAGTAAATCAAAACAGAATAGCTATTCTACATGATAATGGCCACAAATATGTTTTGATTACCTTTTTAAAAAAGTTTGTGTTTGCAAATGGATATATTTATTTTAGTGAAGAATAGAGAAACAACAGATTTTAACTGTGGGAGTTATTTGCATGATAATAAACATAAATACATGGTAGGTATGTGGTATTCATTAGTAGACCTAAGAGAAATGAGGGAATTACTATTTTTTGTTCCTCGGTTTAGGGCGATGAGTTGCAAATATAATTTTTTTAAAGGGCAGGAAACACTGCCCAGATATTTTAAAATTATTTTTGGAAAGCTCAGATTTGCACATATAGTGTAGAGTGTTGAATAGTAAAGATTCAGATTCCAATTTATAAAATAACATTTAAAAAAATACTTAACTGGAACTTAAAATACTAGGAATTTTATAATATGTTTATAATTTCACATATGACTACATTTATAGTTTTATACATCAGAGCTGTGACTATTTTAGCAAATAATAGCCAAATTTATGTAATATAGGGGAATAGTAAGAAAGATCTGTCAGTAGAATATATAAGCAGCTTTTCTTGGCTTGATTAGCTGAAAGTAAGGCAATTGCTTATTACTTTTTCAGTTTATGTATATCCCAACCCATCCTGAAACAGTGTTAGTAAGAACATGTAAATCGGTTTTGTTCTAGAATTTTAGAGCTAGAAGTGACCTTATCTAGTCTAGTATCATCCTGCTTTTAGATGAGTGGACTGAGCAGTAGGAGAGCAAATTAGTAGAGTTTCTACTTCTGGAATTGTCTAATCTTGAGCAAGTACTTAATCCTTTCAATACTTCATTTTCGTGTACATAAAATGGGGATGATACTATCTCACTTGTCTTCCTCACAGAGGGAGTTGTGAAACATAAAATTACCTAGGGGGAAGGTGGAAGGGAGAAAGTGCCATATAATTATATGTGCTATTAATTTTCACTAGGTTTTATGTTTACAGGAAGTTATAAAAAGCAACCTTCTCCCTAGTATAAAATAGTAAGTCAAAATTGAATTTGATATACTTAAAGTTTAACAACTTTTAATATTTAAAAATCCATCTTAAAGTTACCAGATATGTTTAAATTTTTTTTTTTTTTCAGGAAATGTGTCCTTTCCAAGTAGTTCTTGGAGTAGTTTCTAAGTGGCTGGTGTCTTTTGGTAGGTAAGGTTTCATATTTAATTTTGGTAGTTAAAATGCCTCATCTACAGTGTCCACAGGGACAAAATGATTGTGATGCCTCCAAAAAGTTTCCTTTATTGGTTATAATTCTTTCTTCTAAGAAAAAGGTACCACTACTTGGAAAGGACTTAAAACTTAGTTTGTCCAATACAATTTGTATTGACAAATTTTATATTGGCAGATTTAGCTGCTTTTCTTTTTGAGCAGCCAATCATTTGCACACAGAAAGTTTGAGTGATTTGCCCAATATCTTCTAGACTCTGAATCCAGAAGGGTGTTGTTTCTGATTTACGAAAAGTAAAAGACCCACCCATCCAACAGCTACTTGAGTGTCAGGTCTCTATTAGGTAATGTGCTAGGTGAAGGGGACACAAAAATGAATTGAGCACATACAGTAGGTGCATGCAGCCTAGGGGAGGAAGAGTGAAGAAGGCAGAAGGAAATGTATTTTAGGATGTAAGTAAATCAAAACAGAATAGCTATTCTACATGATAATGGCCACAAATATGTTTTGATTACCTTTTTAAAAAAGTTTGTGTTTGCAAATGGATATATTTATTTTAGTGAAGAATAGAGAAACAACAGATTTTAACTGTGGGAGTTATTTGCATGATAATAAACATAAATACATGGTAGGTATGTGGTATTCATTAGTAGACCTAAGAGAAATGAGGGAATTACTATTTTTTGTTCCTCGGTTTAGGGCGATGAGTTGCAAATATAATTTTTTTAAAGGGCAGGAAACACTGCCCAGATATTTTAAAATTATTTTTGGAAAGCTCAGATTTGCACATATAGTGTAGAGTGTTGAATAGTAAAGATTCAGATTCCAATTTATAAAATAACATTTAAAAAAATACTTAACTGGAACTTAAAATACTAGGAATTTTATAATATGTTTATAATTTCACATATGACTACATTTATAGTTTTATATATGCATATGTTTATAGTTTATTTTATTGCTTTTTCTGTTTTTTTTTTTTTTTTTTTTTTTG
>NW_007728852.1:66733-71280 GCF_000696425.1 Galeopterus variegatus | reverse complement strand
TTTTTTTTTTTTTTTTTTTTTTTTTTTTTTTTTTTTTTTTGGCAGCTGGTCAGTATGGGGATCCGAACCCGTGTCCTTGGTATTGTAAGGTGGCACTCTAATCAACTGAGCTAACTGGCCAGCCACATATTTATAGTTTAGTATTTTATAATTTATTCAGTCCTGCCATATTTTATATTTTGTTCTCATACAGTTTCTACAGTTTAATCTGTAGTTTCTCCATTTTTAACTATGATAAGATTATCCATTTGCATATATAAATGTGTCCTTTTTTTTAAAAAAAGTAGCAAAACCTGTACATTTTCATAGATTAATTACTTCTTGTTCTTATCTTCAGGTCTATTCTGAATTTAAGGACTAGGAAGTCTAAGAGAGGGTTTCCCCCCTTAGCGCAGATCACCTTGCTCCAGTCGTGAGATGCTTCTTATGTGTTTGGATGTGCCCTCCTTCCTCCGTGCTTTGCACATGCTGCTCCCACTGCCAAGACCATTGGACTTCTCCCTCTTTGCTTTTCTCTGCCTGCCTCACCTTTAGTCCTCAGCTCAAGCATTGCTACCAGGAAGTCTTCCTGCCCTCCTTTCCTCTGTGTACCCAGAGATGGCCCATCCTCTTGTCTCTGGGCATTCTGAACACAGATGCAGTCCTGTTTCTCTTCCTGCACCCGACCCTGACTCTTCAACCTTTTCAGGGCAGACTTATGGTGTCGTTTTTGCTCTGAAGCCTTGGGATTAGTGGCTGATCTAGAGTATCTGCTGGGTGTTTATTGAATCAGTGAGTTTCCATTTGAAAATGCCCATGGTAGGAAAAATGTAGATGCCAATGGAATCTGTTGTCTTCAAGGCTGTTTGGGTTGCAAGGGATATAAGCCCATTAGCTGCTACAGAAAAGGAAGAGATTTATGAAAAGGTGGAGTGGTGTCTTCCAGATTTTGAGGGCATGAGGGAGTGGAACTAGGGCAGAGTGAGCAAATGAGGCCATCCTTGTGGCATGCCCATTCTGCGCCTGCTGTGTCTCAGTCCGTGTGTGTCTCTCTGTTTCCTGTTTTCTGTTTGTCCTGTTGTGCGTGCTTTCTCCACTCTCCACCCCTCATCTCTGTCCTCCTCTTTGCTCTTCCTGCATTCACTCAACTGTTCTTTACTGAATGTATGCTATGTGCCAGGCGCTGTTTCAGGCTTGATGCATGAGTTGTGAAAGAATCCCTTGCTCTCATAGAACTTGTAGTGGGGGAGATGGACAATAAACCAGTTAGCAAATTAATAATAAAATATCTTCTGTGGTCATTGCTATGAAAGAAAGAAAACAGGGTGAATGGGTGTGGGTGTGGACTGCTTTGGACAGGCTGATCAGAGGATGGCATCATGGAGTTGAGATTTGAATAAGGAGTAGCTTGGACAAGTCCGGGGAAGAGCACTGTAGGCAGAAGGCACGAGCAGCCCATTGGCCCTGAGGTGGGAGCAAATTAGTGTGAAGGGTGGAGAGGTGACTAGGTATTTATGTGTGTATGTATGTATATCCCAGAGAACAATGGTAATGTGTGCATAAGAAGACATGCAAGAACGTTGTTTTGTTGTATTGTTAGTGATGGTAAAATATTGAACACAGTAGAACATACATGAATACTTTGTGGCATGTTTATATAATGGAGAATTGTGCAGCACTTAAGATGAATGTATGGGGTTGAACCACATGGTGTCAACATTTAACAGAAACAAGGCTGATATTTGAATGTTTATCCTGCACTTTGATACTTTGGATATCAAATATGTAATATTGGAGAGTATTCCCAGTGCTTTTAGTAAGTGTTTGCTACAAATGGTTTTGTTATTTACAAAACATAAACATGGCTATTGTGCAGGTATTACACCATGTCAGCATAAAAAATTGAACATGGGCATTCATTGAAGACAGGAATAATGTAGTTTAGGCCTAAAGCCAAAATATCATTGTTTTGGTAGACATTTTTGTTTGTTTGTTTCTTTATTATGAATGGAAAAGAAAAGAGAGTATTTTTGAGTCTGTTTCCTAATATCTTACAGTTTTGAGAATTCTAGGTAGAAATAAAATATAAGTAGAAGTTTACAAGTGTGAGTAAGAAATAAAACAGTAGAGAAAATATATTCCTAGTCCTATGGCTCGTTCTTGGTCTACAGGTAGAGGTGTATGTTTATCCATGTTGTGAATAGCAGAATTTCATTCTTTTTTATGGCAGAGTGGTATTCCATTTTGTATACATAATACATTTTGCTTATTCAGTCATCCCTCTATGGACATTTTGGTCGATTCCAGCTCTTGGCTGTTGTAAATAGAGCTATGGTAAACATGGGAGTGCAGGTGTCCCCTCAATATGATGCTTTCCACTCCTTTGGGTATAAACCAGCAGTGGGATGGCTGGATTATACGGTAGTTCTATTGGTAGTTGTTTGAGGAACCTCCATACTGTTTTCCGTAATGGCTGCACTAATTTACAGTCCTACCAACACTGTAGGAGGGTATCCCTTTCCCAACATCCTTACCAGCATTTGTTGTTCTTTGTCCTTTTGCTAAGAGCCAGACTAACTTGGATGAGATGATATCTCAGTATGGTTTTGATTTGCATTTCCCTGATGCTGAGTGATGCTGAGCATTTTTTTCATGTGTCTCTTGGCCATTTATATATCTTCCTTTGAGAAATACCTCTTCAGCTCCTTTGCCCATTTTTAAGTTGGGTTATTTGTTTTTTTGCTGTTAAGTTGTTTGAGTTCCTTGTATTCTTCATATTAATCCCTTGTCAGATACATAGTTTACAAATATTTTCTCCCATTCTGTAGGTTGTCTTTTTGCTCTGTTGATTGCTTCTTTTGCTTTGCAGAAGCTTTTTAGTTTGATATAATCCCATTTGCTTTTTTTTTGTTTGTTTTGTTGCCTGTGCTTTTGAGGTCATATTCATAAAGTCTCTGCCCAGTCCTACTTCATGAAGTGTTTCCCGTATGTTTTCTCTAAGGAGTTTTATAGTTTCATGTGTTATGTTTAAGTCTTTAATCTATTTTGAATTGATATTGTCAGTGGCAAGAGGTTCAGGTCTAATTTCATTCTTCTACATATGGAAGTACAGTTTTCCCAGCACCATTTACTGAGGAGGCAGTCTTCTCCCCAGTGTATGTTCTTGTTGCCTTTGTAGTTGGCTGTGAGTATGTGGGTTGATTTCTGGGTTGTCTATTCTGTTCCATTGGTCCGAGTATCTGTTTTTATGCCAGCACTGTGCTGTTTTGTTTACTATAGCTTTGCAGTATAATTTGAAGTCATGTAGTGTGATACTTCCGGCTTCATTATTTTTGCTCAGGATTGTTTTGGCTATTCGGGGTCTTTTGTTGTCCCACATGAATGTTAAGATTGTTTATTCTTTTTTTTTTTTTTCCTTTTTGTCTTTTTTCATGTCCGGCAACGGATCGCAACCCTCAGTGTCGCGCCCGTACCGGACCGGGACCGGCAACGGGATCGCAACCCTCGGCGCTGCACCTGTACCTTGCTCAGCCAGTGAGTGGGAACCGGTCTGTATGTGGGATCTGAACCCTCGGCGGGAGGAAGCAGCGCACTGTAGCAGTGCGCCACCGGGCTGGCCCAAGATTGTTTATTCTACTTCTGTGTAGAGTGTCATTGGTATTTTGGTGGGGATTACATTGAATCTGCAGATCATTTTGGGTAGTATGGATGTTTTCACAATGTTAATTCTTGCAATCCAAGAACATGGAATGTCTTTCCATCTTTTTGTGTCCTCTCTTATTTCTTTTTCTGCTAGTTCATTATTGGAGTATAAAAATGCTACTGATTTTTTACTAAAATCGTTTATCAGCTCTAAGAGCTTTTTTGTACAGTCTTTAGGTTTTTCTATGTATAGGATCATGTCATCTGCACACAGGGACAGGTACTTGTAGTAATATGTTAAATAGGAAGGGTGAGGGTGGGCATCCTTGTGTTGTTCCCATTCTTAAGGGAAAAACTTGCAGTTTTTCCCCATTCAGGATGATACTGGTGGTGGGTTTGTTGTGGGTGGCTTTTTATTGTGCTGAGATACTTTCCTTCTATACCTAGTTTGCTGAGAGTATTTATCATGAAGTGATGTTGGATTTTGTCAAATGCTTTTCCTGCATTTATTGAGATAGTCATATGGTTTTTGTCCTTGATTTTGTTGATGTGGCGTATCACATTTATTGACTTGAGTATGTTGAACCATCCTTGCATCCATGGGATGACTCCCACTTGATCATCCTGTATAATTTTTTTGATGTGTTGCTGTATTCTGTATGCTAATATTTTGTTGAGGATTTTTATGTTTACGTTCATCAAATATATTGGCTTGTAGCTTTCTTTTTTGTTGTTGAATCGTTGCCTAGTTTTGGTATCAGGAGGATGAGTTTAGCAGAATGGTCTCAGTTACAATTTTTTGGAATAATTTGAAAAGAATTGGTATTAATTCTTCTTTAAAGGTTCGGTAGAATTCAGCAGTAAAGCCATCCAGTCCTGAGCTTTTCTTTGTTGGGAGACTGCTGATTACAGCTTCAATCTCATTG
>NW_007728852.1:61106-66386 GCF_000696425.1 Galeopterus variegatus | reverse complement strand
AGGATGAGTTTAGCAGAATGGTCTCAGTTACAATTTTTTGGAATAATTTGAAAAGAATTGGTATTAATTCTTCTTTAAAGGTTCGGTAGAATTCAGCAGTAAAGCCATCCAGTCCTGAGCTTTTCTTTGTTGGGAGACTGCTGATTACAGCTTCAATCTCATTGCTTATTATTGGTCTACTCAGGTTTTCTATTTCTTCTTGGTTCAGTCTTGGTAGTTTGTATGTGTCCAGAAATTTCTCCATTTCCTCCAGATTTTCAAATTTGTTGGCATATAGTTGTTCATAATAGTCTGTAATGATTCTTTGTATTTCTGGGGTATCGGTTATAATGTCTCCTCCTTCATTCTGCTTTTTGTTATTTGGGTCTTTTCTCTTCTTATTTTAGTTAGCCTAGCGAATGGTTTATCTATTTTGTTTATCTTCTCAAAAAACCAACTTTTTGTTTCATTAATCTTTTTTTATCATTTTCTGGGTCTCTATTTCATTTAATTCTGCTCTGATCTTAATTATTTTTTTCCATCTACTATTTTTGGGATTGGATTGTTTTTGTTTTTCTAGTTCTTTGAGTTGTAGCGTTAGGCTGTTTATTTGAAATCTTCCTATTCTTTCGGTGTGTTTATTGCAATAAACTTCTCTCTTACTACTGCTTTTGCTATATCCCACAGGTTTTGGTATGATGTGTCTTTATTTTCATTAGTTTCAAGACACTTTTTGATTTCCTGTTTAATTTCTTCATGGACTCATAGGTTGTTCAGGAGGAGGATGTTTAATTTTCATGTGTCTGTATAGTTTCCAGAGTTTTGCTTGTTACTCATTTCTAGTTTTGATCCATTGTGGTCTGAAAAGAAACTTGAAATGATTTCAGTTTTTTAAAATTGGCTGTGAGTTGATTTGTGACCTGACATGTGGTCTGTGTGGGAGAATGTTCTATGGGCTGTTGAGAAGAATGTATATTCTGTTGTTAGATGAAAAGTTCTGTCAATATCCTCCAAGTCCAGTTGGTCTACAGTGTAGTTTAAGTCCTGTGTTTCTCTGTTGATTTGTTGCCTAGATGATCTGTTCAGTGTTGAGAGAGGTGTGTTCAGGTCCTTCAGTATTATTGTATTGGGGTCTTTGGGTCTATATCTTTCTTAGGTCTGATAGTGTTTATATATCTGGGGACTCAGGTGTTAGAGGCATATATATTTATGATATGTCTTGCTGGATATATTCCTTTTTTATTATATAATGCCCTTCTTTGTATCTTTTTATAGTTTTTGATTTAGTCTATTTTATCTGACATAAGAATAGCTACTCCTGCTCATTTTTGGTTTCCAATTGTGTGGTATATCTTTTTCCATCCCTTCACTATTAGTATGTGTGTGTCTTTACAGGTGAGATGAGTGTCTTGAAGACAGCATATAGTTGGGTCTAGCTTTTTAATCCAGTCAGTCTGTGTCTTTTGAGTGGGGAATTTAATACATTTACATTTAGAGTTGTTATTAAAATTTATCATCTTACTCCTGACATTTAATTGCTTTTTGTATGACTGATTTAAATATCTTTTGTTCCTTTCTTCCTCTTTTATTATATGTGTTTGGTGTTCATTTTTTTTTTTATGGTGGTATGATGTAGTTTATTTCTCTTTCTTGCCTGCACATCTGCTCTACTACTGATGTTTGTTGTTTCTTGAGTATTCGTGGTGGTGATTTTCATTTTTGGGTTCCAGGTGCAGGACTTCCTCAGGATTTCTTGTAGGGTTGGTTATGTGGTGGTGAACTCCTGCAGTTTTTGTTTATCTGGGAAGTACACTATATCCCCTTCACTTCTGAAGGATAGCCATGCTGGGTATAGAATTCTTGGCTGGCATTTTTTTTCTTTTCATACTTTGAGTATATCATCCCATTCTCTTCTGTCCTGTAGGGTTTCTGTTGAGAAGTCTACTGTTCGTCTAATGGTGACTCCCTTATAGGTGACTTGATGCTTTTCTCTTGCTGTTTTTAGGATTCTCTCTTTGTCTTTGACTTTTGATAGTTTTACTACAGTGTGTCCTGGAGAGGACCTTTTTGGATTGAATCTGTTTAGGGATTTTTAAACCTCTTGGATCTGGAAGTCTGTGTCCCTACCAATACCTGGGAAGTTTTCCATTATTGTTTCATTGAATATATTTTCAATGGCTTTTCCTTTCTTTTCCCCCTCTGGAACACCCATGATTCAGATGTTTGTGCACTTAAGGTTGTCTGCCAGCTCTCTTAGATATTTTTCATTTTCTTTTTTGTCAACTTGGGTTATTTTAAAAAGACTGTCTAAAAGATCAGAAATTCTTCTGCTTTCTCTAGCATGTTGCTTATGTTCTATATTGTAGTTTTTATTTCACTGAAAAAGTCTTTCAGTTCCAGGAGTTCTGCTACATTCTTTTTTATGGTATTTATCTCTTTGTAAATTTCTTCCTTCATGTCCTGGATTGTTTTTCTCATTTTGTAGTGTTGTCTGAGTCTTCTAGTATCTCACTGAGTTTCTTTAAGATCGTTACTCAGAATTCCTTTTCAGACATTTCTAGTGTTTCCTGTTGTTTGGGGTCTGGTATTTGAGAATTACAGTATTCCTTTGGTGGTATCATATTTTCTTTATTTTATTTTATTTTTTTGTATTTCTGGTATCCCTACATTGGTTTCTACTCACCGGGTGGAGCATTTGCTGCTTTGATTATTCTGGGGGTGGCTTTTGAGGAGAGAGACTCCCTCCTGTAGATTTGTTGTATATTGCTGGTTGGGTGGGGTGTTTTAATTTTGGTTCCAAGTAAACTCAGTTTCAGTAGTTCCGGGTAGACTCAGTAGTTCTGGGGGTGTTAGCAGCTCTGTCTGTGGCTGGGGCCTTGAGCGTGGCTGGGCCTATTTGGGTGGGTGGGGACCATGTGGGTGGCTGTGGCAGCTGGAGCTGTGTGGGTGGCTGGATGGCTGCCCCCATACTTGTTGGTGCGGCCATTTGGGTAACTGTGGTGGCTGGTACCAAGTGGTCAGCTGGAGGTCTGGGACTCCGTGGGTGGCTGGATGGCTGGGCCTACAGTGGCAGTTAGGGCTGCACTGGCAGCTGGGTGGTTGAAGTCATGTGGGTGACTGGGCTGGACTGTGTGGTGGGGTGAGTTGTGCAGCATGAACTCTTGTGTGGGTGAAGGGCCACAACTCTGGGACTAGACCTGCTTTTAGTATTTTTAAGACAAGGAATTTTGTAAAGTCAAATAGACATGGCTTCAACTACTGTGTCTACCACCTCCAAGCTCTAAGACTTTGGGCACATTCCTTAGCCACTGAGTTTGTGCTCTGATGTGTGAAATGGAGATAGTAATACATGCTGTACATGGTGGTTGCTAGGAGGATTAACTGAGATACCTGAAGTGCTTCCTGTGCTCCTGGGTGCCAGCACTCAATACCCATTAGCAGCTCTTTTCTTTTCTTTTTTCTCTTAAAACAATGTGGGATCCTGGAAAAAGGTGTTGAAGTGTTTGTGGGTTTACATTACAGTTACTTTCTGCTGCTTGCTAGTTGATTGCCATTTTGTCTTAAAGTGCTTCTTGGCTTAGAGGTAATCATTTTAAAAGCCTTTATTGGTTTATGTACTACGTGTGAAAATAATGCTACCCTGAAAATACTGGTGGATATCTTATCCTTACAAGCCTGTCTATGAAGAAGGTAGGATGGGCGTTATCTCCAGTTCATAGGCAGGAGGCAGACTCAGACAAGTTAATGGACTGCTGGGGAGGGGGTTACAATGTAGATCTTCAGCTCCTGATCCAGTGTTCTTTCTTCTACATTGTGCTGTTTTTGTGCTTAAAGAGTTATGGATAAATGTCTTGATTAATTAGCATAGTTGGTTAAGGAAAGGATGGCACTAATGTGCTTCAGCCTTTACTTGGATTCCTATCCTCAGGCTGCTGTGACAAAGGACCACGAAGTGAGTGGCTTAAAACAACAGAAATTTATTCTCTTGAGTTCTTGAGGCGAGAGTCTGAAATCCAGGTGTTGTACCCTCTAAAACCTGTAGGAGAGAATCCTTCCTAGCCTCTTCTAGATTCTGGTGGTGGCCCACAGTCCTCGGCTTTCCTTGGCTTGGAGATGCATCGCTCCAATCTCTGCCTGTCTTCATGTGGCCTTCTTCCCCCTTCTCCCTGTGTGTCTCTGTCTTTTATAAGAACACCAGTCATATTGGGTTAGGGACTAACCCTCCTCCAGTATGACCACATCTTAACAATTACATCTGCAACAACCCTATTCCCAAATATGGTTCACATGCTGAGGTGCTGGGGATTAGGACTTCAACATATATTTTTTGGGGACACATTCAACCCATACCTTGGGCCTGTTAACATAGCACAAGTAAAACATTTTCACTAGCGAGCCTCCCTAATTCCAGGTATCTTTCTTGACAACTGGCTCAGGGAAACTCAGGGCACCGCTGGGAATACCACTTACACCGGACTCCCCGGAGAGTCCATGTGAGTAGAATATGCACAGTTCTGAGAGGCCCCTGTCTTCATGGGGTGCTTGTCTAAAGGAGTCTAATGTAGGTAGATTTCTCCTTTTTCCTTGAACTGTGCCTTGGCTGTTCCAGTGTGTGATCAGTCTGGTGATAAAGCAGTCCTTACCCTCTTCTCATGAGAGCTGTATGTAAGTGAGCTCATTGCTTTCTATCACAGGGCAGCATGTTTTCTTTCCCTTTCTCCAAACAGGGGCCCTCAGCAAAAAGATGACACTCAGAGAGGTACATCCTTAAGGGAGGAAGAGATTGTTATGGATTTTTAGGCCAAATTGATTTTGCCTTAGTGAGGGTCCTAGATGGTACAGGGGATGGATTTGCTGTACTTTCTTAACATGTTTATTCCATTTTGCATATTTTTCTTAGCTAAATTTTAGCAGAATTTTGTTTCCAAATTTTTCCTGGATTGTAGATCAATAAAACTATAGTTCAGACTTTCAGTAGNTTTGTTTCCAAATTTTTCCTGGATTGTAGATCAATAAAACTATAGTTCAGACTTTCAGTAGGTAAAGAGTGTTTGATTTTTATCAGGATTATAAAAGTTCCTGAAGTTCTGTCCACCTCAGCGTTTGTACGTCTGGAATTGAGCTGACTCATCTGGCCAGTCCCTGGGGGGAAGATTCAGAGCAGGCCCCTCCCATGTGGCTCTGGCAGGTCACATCTCACTAGTGGACCCATATCTCAAGATATCAGTTCCCCAGGGGCTTATTTTGTTATCTCCTCTCACCTTTAGCCATAGATAAAAGTGTCTTTCTTGATTATTTTGA
>NW_007728852.1:55496-59718 GCF_000696425.1 Galeopterus variegatus | reverse complement strand
GTGGTGCTGACAACACCAAGTCAAGGGTTATGATCCCCTTACTGGTCATCTTTTAAAAAAATTTTTTTTTGCGGAATTAAATTGTCCTGGATAGTGTACACTGCTGATTTGTTACCATTTGGTGCTGTAGTGAGTTGAGATCCTGTGGTAACTGAATTTTGTCTTTCAGTTCCCTATTTGTGCCTACATAAAAATTTTCACAATCTGAATTTTACCTTTTATATTTTTCCATTTTAGTGTAGGAAAAATGATGATGGAGACATAACTATTGTTGTTGAAAAGGACCATTTTATGGATGATTTCTTCCATCAGGTAAGAGCATTTAATGAAACACCGTCATAGGCTTTTTTCTTTATCATAGTTAGTTAATATAATTGTCATTTGTCCTATTTGAAATAATACTAAAATTAATTTTTTTGTTTTTATTTTTTAAATTAAAAAATTTTTTTATTATTACAAACTACAGAAACTGAAACTAATATTTTTAAAAGTTGCTGTATGAATTATGTAAGTTCTCTAGAATTTTTAGAACTATCAGAGTATTAGTTAATATTGAAAGAAATGCAAATCCTTGTTCCTGATAGTAGCCCAGGAGGGGGATTGGGTGCTGTGGTGGATTGTGACACAGAGCATGCGATAGCCCTCTGCTCCCCCTGGCGAGGAGGCTATGCCTGGGGCTGACGTGCACATGCTTCTCTCTCTGACTTGCCCTTGGGTATTGCTATATAGCCCTGCCTCCAGTTGCAGGCCACCTCTGGGAGACCCTGCCACACCGTTTGATGGATTTTTAAAAGGTTCTTACCACAAGATCACAAGTTCTCAGGACTGAGGACTTCTTGGCCCTTCAGCAAGTGGAAGTCCTGGCCGCTGGGTGCTGTTGGAAGCAGGTGTGCACTGGTGTGTGCAGGTGTGTGCAGCTCACGTGCGTGCTGCTACTTCTGCTGTCCTTGCCATATAGAGATCGCACAGATCACAAAGTTCATGTGGCATATTTTCTAAAATCTTTGATTGGACAGTTATATATTTGCTTATGTATAAGGCATCTCAGAAGAGAAGAGAATTCACAAATGACCTAGTGGCTGATATTTTGAAGTGTAGAAAACTTTCAAATACATAATTGTGGAACTTCCGCTCTGCCAGCCAGGCCGTCAGTCAGTTTGGTCTGTATCTGAGGTATGGTCACCCGGCCCCATTTCTAGAACCGCATCCCTTGGATCTGTATCCAACCTCCAACCTCCTTCACAAGCAGACCTTTTCCTTTGCCTCTTATCTATCCAGTGCTTCTCTTAGGCTTACACCCTGTTTAAATTCTTTTTTTTTTCTTTTAAAATATTTTATTAGAGGAAATAATCTAGTGGTTATATCTTTTGCTTCCACAACACCAAAGCTTCCCAAGGTCAGAAACCAATGGATTTATCTGTGAATAAACAGAGATTAGCAAAAAGTGTGTATAGTACTCAAAAAATGTTTGTGGTATGAGAGAAGGGCCCTGACAGATGGGGAACTATGCCATCCTGTTTCCGTTCGCCGTTGGTTTAAGGCAGTTCTCATCCATCTATCCTGCTCTTCCACAGCTCAGATGGAGGAAGTCAGTGCCAGGCAGTACCCCATGTAGAGTCCAGTCTGCATAGCCCCTGTCCACCTGGGCTCTGTCCTCTGGAGAAACGTGCAGAATCCTCCAAGCTAGTTCTCCATTCTCTCTAGTCTCCACTTATGTGCTGACCCCAGGCTGGCACAGATGCAGTTAGGGAAGTTGAGTGAATCAGTTCCAGGAGCACTGATGCTGCATCAGTACATTCTGCAAACCTCCAGACTACCTTCCCAGACAGGTACAGTGCAGTGGAGGTTAGACAGGAGCCTGACTTCCCACTGCCCCTCTGGTTAGTGCTGGCTGTGGCTCAGATGTTGAAGAAACATGTTGGCTGGGGGAGGCATATTCTTGTTGTTGGGATGCATTTTAGTGTAAGAAGTAAACTGACCACACAGCAACTCACTTCTGCTTTGGTCAAGGTGCCCCGTGGTGCCAGGACGTGTGAGCAAGACCTGGGACAGTGCTCTTGTATGCTTCTGTCAGTCCAACCAGCACCTGGTTCATGACCTGGTCCAACTTATGCAGAAAGCTGCTGAGCAAGGGGCCGGGTCTGTGTAGGTCGATGGGGTGGGGGGAGCCCGGTTCTCCAACAGGGACAATGGCTCCTGTGAGCCCACCATGGTGAATAAAGACTAGTCCTAGCAGTTCTGGGAGTCAGGAGCCTCAGTGTGCTGCACCAGGACCTCCAAAGGTTTGGGGGTAGAAGGCACTGGACACAGGCTTTGCAGATTTCTTAGATTTTTGTAGTCTTAGGAGCTGGAAAATCTGGTGCCCAGTTTCCTCCGGCTGCAGTTCTGTAGGTACACGGGCTGGACTCACGGACTACAGAGCTCATAGCCTGTGATTCCCTGAGGATGCTAGCACTGCTGCCTGAGGTCTTCACCTGGATCCCAGCCGTGGGCAGCAGACCAGACAGTGAGGGCAGCATTATCCACCACATCCACCATGGGCCACCACGTCCATCACAGGCACCACGTCCACCACATCCACTGCATCAGCTCCCTGTTTAAATTTCTAAGTTATACCTAAGTAATAGTTGGTCGTATGTTGCATGATTTCCAATTTTTGAAATTGAGTCACAGAACAAATACTTTGAGTTTGTTAAATGTGAAGAAAAGAAACACGAATCCAGAGCATTTTTTAATAAGGAAAATTTCATTTGCAAGATTTATTTTGATTATGTGGAATCCAGTCAAATAGTTTCAGTTGATACCTAAATCAGTTGATAGTTTAAACTAGCCTGTCAGTGCATGGATTTGAAAATACTTAATGTATTAAGAGAAATATATGAAAAGTTATCAGTTTCTCAGGTTCAACCAGAATTTCTTGAATACCTAGTGTAAGCCTAGTCATTGGTTTTCAAGTGTTTATTAGTTCCTAATGTTATCCAATGGAAAAATCATAAGATTAAATTGTTAGATACAAGCACTTACTTTAAGGTACAAAGGAGTTAAAATACTGGATTTCTTGATTTCGCTTCTCAAAGGTGAGACTCTTTTTATTGTCTTTAGCCTCCCTATCCACTTTGTCAAATTATTATTTTTCTGATTTTACCCCCTTTACCTGAGTGCTTAACTCTTGCCTGCAAGTTTTTGTAAAAATTTGTTTCTTATTTTAAAGAATCTCTTAGCATTAAATGTTTTTGTGGTATTTAATAGAAAAATGACATACAGGCTGACCCGTTAGCTTGGTGGGTTAGAACCTGGTGCTGATAACATCAGTGTCAAGGGTTTGGATCCCCATACTGGCCAGCCAAAAAAAGAAAAAAAGAAAAATGACATATTGTAGTTCATTGAATGCCATTAAGCCACAGTCATCTTTTGTTAATGTGGTGCTAATCCCTCTTTGCCATATGAAACAGATTGCTCATGCTTTAGGGAAGTTTGGGAGTGCTGGACCTTGTCTGGATTCTAACTTAAGCTCAAGCTTTCATTTGTGAAACATTCAATTTATTTTGCAGTTAATTTCTGTGAAATGGTTTCTTAGACAAATAGAGAAGCAAATGATGTTTGTCAATATGAACTCATTTTTAGAAAATGGCATTCAGATCTTAAATATTACATAGAATGTGGCAAAAGAAATGGATTTTGCACATGACCAGTATTTGGTTAAAGACTAAAATAGTGCTCTATAAGGTGGCCAGGGAATCTCCTTTTTGTGAAGATGATTTATAATGGACAAAAAGAGAACATGTCATGTAATTCATGGACACAAATAGCAGCTGGCACCATTGTAAAGATGGTGCTTTCCCTCTTGGTATTGACTTTGTAGCCCAACAGTTTCTTTTTCTTTTGGAGCCACACTGAGGCTTCTGCTACAGATATATCAGTGGTATATATTGCAGAACTCTCCAAGAGTTAATATTTTTTCTTCTTTCTGATATATGTGTACCACTGAATTTACTTTAGAAATGGTACTTTAAAGATGGCAAATTGAGGGCCGGCCCAGTGGCGCACTGGAGAGTGCGCCGCTTGGGAGCGCGGCGGCTCTCCTGCCAAGGGTTCGGATCCCATGTGGTGACCGGTTCCCGCTCACTGGCTGAGCGTGGCGCGGGCGCGACACCGAGGGTTGCGATCCCATTGCCGGTCAGTAAAAAAAGACAAAAAGGAAAAAAAAAAAATGATGGCAAAT
>NW_007728852.1:48875-55274 GCF_000696425.1 Galeopterus variegatus | reverse complement strand
TGATGGCAAATTGAAATATAGATCTGTGAACTAAAACCAAATGCCATTTCTTGCATATAAGCTCTCATGATGAAATAGAAGTTTAAAAAAAATTAGCTTTTATTATATGTGTTGTTTTTACATGATTAATAAAATTAAATTATAAGAATGTGAAATATATGAAGTTCGACAGAACTTGTGTGTAAATGGAAATAACACCCAGGCCCAATGGTATAGCTGTTCACTGTTCTTATAAAAGCAGAATTCTGTGTTAGTCCTTTAATGCTTCCATTTTCCAAATGTGGTCTGGGGCTTGGTTCACATTGTCAGAACTGTTTTCATGATAATGCTGAGATGTTTTTGCTTCTTTCACTGTAATCCTCTGGTGACTGTGCAGTGATAGGGTTTTCCAGAGGCTGCACGTCGAACACAGGAGGTTAGGGGAGAACCAAGCTGCTTTCTATTTTGCTGGAAACCAGATTTACAAAAAAAAACAAAAAAACAGAGCACTGCTCGTATTTTCACTGTTTTTTTTGGAAAACTTTTTTTTCCATAAAAAGATGTTATTTATGTTTCCATGTATGTTAGTTTTCCTATTGCTCTTGTAACAAATTGCCACAACCTCGGCCTTAAAACAACACAAATTGATTATCTTACAGTTCCAGAGACTGGAAGCCTGAAATGAGCCTTATAGGGCTAAAATCAAGGTGTCGATAGGGCAGTTCCTCCTGAGGCTGCAGGGGGTGCGTTCCTGCCTTTGCCAACTTCTGGAAGCCATCTGTATTCTGGCTTATGGCCCTTCATCTTCAAAGCACATCACTCCAACCTCTGTTTTTATGATCACATCTCCTTTTGCTGACATGATCCTCTTGCCTCTTTTTTATAAAGATTCTTGTGTTTACATTGGACCAACCCAGATAATCCAGGATAATTCCCATCTCAAGACTTTTAGCTTAATCACACATGCAAAACCCCTTTTGCCATGTGAGGTTACATATTTACAGGCTCCAAGATTAGGTGTGGACATGTACCACAATGTGCAATGGATTAGTGATTACTATTTTAAAATGAAGAAAGAGGGAGGAGCTGGCCGCATAGCCTGTCACTTAAGTGGTCATGTTGTGCCTTCTGTAGCCAGATCTCCATCTACTCTCTTCTAAGAACACTTGTGATTATCCTGAGGGCTCACCCGGCTAATCCAGGATAATCTCCCCATCTCAGGATTGTTAGTTCGTCACATCTGCAAAATATCTTTTGCCAAATAAGGTAACATTCATAGTTTTCAGGGATTAGGACCCAAACATCTTTGGGGGCTCTGATGGTTAATTCTAGGTGTCAACTTGATTAGATTAAGGATTATCAAGAAACCTGGTAAAGGGCCGGCCCGGTGGCGCACTGCTACAGTGCGCCGCTTGGGAGTGCGGCGGCGCTCCCGCCGAGGGTTTGGATCCCACATACAGACCGGTTCCCGCTCACTGGCTGAGCGAGGTGCTGCCACAGCACAGAGGGTTGCGATCCCGTTGCCAGTCCCGGTCCGGTACGGGGGCAACACTGAGGGTTGCGATCCGTTGCCGGACACGGAAAAAGACAAAAAAGAAAAACCTGGTAAAGCTGTCTTTTTAGTTGTGTCTGTTAGGGTGTTTCCAGAAGAGATTGGCATTAGAGCCTGAATGAACTAGGTGGGAAAAATCTGCCCCCAATATGGGCAGGAACCATCCAATTCACTGGGTGCTTGGAGAGAACAAAAACAGGAAAAAGCCAAAGATCGATCTCTCTCTTCTGGAACTTGGATACGCTCTGCTCTCCTGTTTGTGGACGTTGGAGCTTGAGACTTCAACTTTGGGTTCCGAGACTTACACTAACTGCACCACCAACTTCCCTAGTTCTCAGGCTTTTGGACTTGGACTGAGCCACGCTACTGGCATCCAGTTTGCAGATGGCCTGTCGTGGGGCTACTCAGCCTTCACAATCATGTGAGCCAAATTCCCCTAATAAATCCCCTCTCAGATATTTATAAATGTACCCTATTGGTTCTGTCTCTCTGGAAAACCCTGACTAATACAGATTCTGGTACCCTTTCTGGCACAAAATGCTTCTGCCAAAACTGCCGTCCTTGGACTCACAGAATGCGTTATTCACCATCATGGTATTCCACACAGCATTGCTTATGATCAAGGAACTCACTTCACAGCCAAAGGAGTGCAGCATTGGGCTCAGGTGCACGGAATTCATTGATCTTGCCATGTTCCCCATCATCCTGAAGCAGCTGGTCTATAGAACAGTGGAATGGCCTTTTGAAGTCACAGTTACAGTGCCTGCTAGGTGACAGTACCCTGCAGGGCTGGGGCAAGGTATATGCTCTAAATCAGCACCCAGTATATGGCACTGTTTCTCCCATAGCCAGGATTTGTAGGTCCAGGAATTAAGGGGTAGAAATGGGAGTAGCACCACTCACCATTACCCCTAGTGACCCACTGGAAAAATTTTGCTTTCTGTCCCTGCAACTTTATGCTCTGCTGGTCTGGAGGTCTTGATTCCAGAGGGAGGAATGGTTCCACCAGGAAACACACACAGCAGTGATCCTGTTGAACTGGAAGTTAAGGCTGCCACCTGGCCACTTGGGCTCCTCATGCCTCTGAGTCAATAGGCTAAGAAAGGAGTTATGATGTTGGCTGGGGTGATTGAACCAGACTACCAAGGGGAAGTTGGACTACTACTCCACAATGGAGGTAAGGAAGATTATGTCTGGAATACAGGAGACCCTTTAGTACCACCATGCCCTGTGATTAAAGTCAATGGAAAATTACAACAACCCAATCCAGGCAAGACTACGAATGGCCTAGACTCTTAGGGATGAAGGTTTGGGTCATTTCATGGGTAAAGAACCACAACCAGCTGAGGGGCTCACTGAAGGCAAAGGGAACATAGAAGAAGGTAGTTATAAATACCAGCTTCGACCACATGACCAGTGACAGAAATGAGGATTGTAATCGTCTTCCCTATTATGTTAAGAATTTGTCTATACGTATATATACTGTACATATGTTAAGCAATTATCTTTGTTTTTGTTCCTCTTGTTCTTTATCATGTACCATGAGACTTGCTGACTTTATATCAGCATTTAAATATTGTTAACTTTACACCATAGTATTTGCATTTAAGTCATGGAATATCAGGTGAAGAGTAAATATTGTCTAAGGACTTTACCTCTTCTTCTGGGAAAGAGATTAACACATTTTTAGTTGTACTCAGGATAGTTGCATCATGTTAGGAGAAACTATTATGTTACTGTCCCTTTTGAAGATTAAGTATGATTTAAGGAGATAGTATGGATACCAATTGACAAGGGGTGGGCTTGTGAAGGTTAATTCTAGGTGTCAACTTGATTAGATTAAGGAATACCAAGAAACCTGGTAAAGCTTTTTAGGTGTGTCCATAAGGGTGTTCCCATAAGAAATTGCCATGAGAGCCTGAGTGGACTGGGTGAGAAAAATCTGCCCTCAGTATGGGAGGGAACCATCCAACCCACTGGGGGCCCAGAGAGAAGAAAAACAGAGAAAATGGTGAATTGCTCTCTCTATCTGCTGGATCTGGGATACACTCTGCTCTCTTGTCCGTGGACATCAGAGCTCGAGGCTTTTGGGTTCTAGGATTTACACCAGCGGCACCACTGGCTTCCCTGGTTCTGAGGCCTGCCATGCTACCGGCATCCAGTTTGCAGACAGCCTATCATGGGACTTCTCTTCACAATTGCGTGAGCTAATTCCCTTAATAAATCCCCTCTCATACATTTATAACATCCTGTTGGTTCTGTCTCTCTGGAGAACCCTGACTAATATGGGGCCATTATTCAGCCTACCACAGACATTTTTGAAGATAATGTCATGAATCCATCTGGATAAATCTTGCTAATGAGTACGTTATATTTTGAAACAAATATTGAATGATTTAGGCCATTTAGAGATCAAAGATAACAAATATGAAGGCTTGGCTGCATGAGGTGTAGCATGAGGTGTAGACTTTGCTTCATGTAAGAATATTACTGTCAGCATATTCTGTGGGGTAAGTTTCCCTCTTGATTTTAGTGAGTACTGGTATTAATAGTAGTATGGTTCTAGTTGGCACCATCTGTGGTAATACTTGGGACTTGATTGTAGAAATTCTTACAACCTAATAGGTTTTTCTGGAGAATGTTGATGATACTGTTTTAGTCATAAAGGTAGAAATATTAATACGGTACATTTTATTTTTAAAATTAAATGATATCAATGTGAAAATGGGAAAGGTTTTTATTTCTTTGTGTGGTAATTATTCATTTATTTACCTCCTTTATCTTTCCCTTTTTAGGTAATAAAAACTGGTAGCAAATTTGAATTTCCACACTGTGTTGACTCTTTGTATCTCTCCTAGGTTGAGGAGATTAGAAACAGTATAGCTAAAATAGCTCAATATGTTGAAGATGTAAAGAAAAACCACAGCATCATTCTTTCTGCACCAAATCCAGAAGGAAGTAAGTTGATGGCTTTAAAAAAAAAGTTTGTCCATCTGTCTGTGTGCCTCTCTCTCTGGCCATCTATAACACAGGTCTCAACCTTGGCTTCACATTATTTGAGCCAGGAGCTTGTAAAAATTACTAATGTCTGGCCCAACCCCCAGGGATTCTGAGGCCTTTGGTCTGGGGTGAGCCAAGGCATCAATATAGTTTTTTAAAGCTCCCCATGTGATGCATTAGTGTTCAGCCAGGGAAACAACCACTGATATATAATAAACAGAAGCATACATATCAGTCAGTGACTAAAATTGAGATCTGTATGTCCACAGTTAAACAAGAATGGCACAATTTTATGTCTAGAGTGTAGTTAATAAGAGATTGATCTGGAAAACAACACTTGTTAGAGCAGGTTTAAAGATGAAGACATATTGAGAGGTGATTTTAAAAATCCTAAGGAAGGAAGGCCGGCCCGTGGCTCACTTGGTAGAGTGCGGTGCTGATAACACCAAGGCCACGGGTTCGGATCCTATTTAGGGATGGCCGGTTTGCTCACTGCCTGAGCGCGGTGCTGACAACACCAAGCCAAGGGTTGAGATCCCCTTACCGGTCATTTTTAAAAAAAAAAAAAATCCTAAGGAAGGAAGGCCGGCCCGTGGCTCACTTGGTAGAGTGCGGTGCTGATAACACCAAGGCCACGGGTTCGGATCCTATTTAGGGATGGCCGGTTTGCTCACTGCCTGAGCGCGGTGCTGACAACACCAAGCCAAGGGTTGAGATCCCCTTACCGGTCATTTTTAAAAAAAAAAAAAATCCTAAGGAAGGAAGGCCGGCCCGTGGCTCACTTGGTAGAGTGCGGTGCTGATAACACCAAGGCCACGGGTTCGGATCCTATTTAGGGATGGCCGGTTTGCTCACTGCCTGAGCGCGGTGCTGACAACACCAAGCCAAGGGTTGAGATCCCCTTACCGGTCATTTTTAAAAAAAAAAAAAAATCCTAAGGAAGGGCTTTTGTATGCAGTGTGCTGTTCTCAGTGTCTCTTGAGGACAGCACATAAGCAAATGATTTAAAATTAACTGAGCATCAGGGGTTGGTGGTTATGAGGAAGTGTTTTCTTGATCTGGATGATAAATATTGAAAATTTTGCAGGTGACGTGGATCTGAACAAACCAGAGGTTACATTTTAGAATCTACACATCATTTTGGGAGAGAACTGATATCTTAACAATGTTGAATCTTTTAATCCATGAAAATGGTCCATCTCTCTGCCATTTAGATCTTCTTTAATATCTCTCAGTACTTTTCAGCTGGATTCAGTGTAGGCATCTCTCATTTTTTTGCTATATTTATTCCTGGGTATTTGGTGTTTTGATGTTAATGTAAACAATATCTGCTTTAAATTTCACTTTCTATTTGTCTGTTGCTAGTATATAGAAATACAGTGATTTTTGTATGTTGACCTTGTGTCCCGTTACCTTGCCTAAATTAGTTATTAGTTGTAACGCTTTCTGTGTAGATTCTCGTTGGATTGTCCCAGCATCCAGTCATGTCTTCTGTGAATAGTGACACTTTACCTCTCAGCTCTCAGCTTTTGTTTTGAATTGACTGACTTCACTGACCTCCAGTGCAGTACCTGATGGAAGTGGTGAAGGGGGCACCCTATTCTCAATCTTGGAGGAAAGTTGAAAGCAAGCATGCTTTTTTGTCAGATTATTTAGTGTAGCTGTACATTAAAAAAATAAGAAACTGATATTAAGTTGAAAAATAATACATTTTAAATTTTAACATTTTGCATGTCTTGTAAAATACTAATGTTTTGAGCCTCTGTCGATGCCCTTTCTATGATTTAGAGGAGTGTTTCCCAAAACGTGTTCCTGGAGCCGGATAGTCTGTGAAACAAGGATTCTGTGGCTAGATACATTTGTGGGCT
>NW_007728852.1:46646-48790 GCF_000696425.1 Galeopterus variegatus | reverse complement strand
TTAGTGTAGCTGTACATTAAAAAAATAAGAAACTGATATTAAGTTGAAAAATAATACATTTAAAATTTTAACATTTTGCATGTCTTGTAAAATACTAATGTTTTGAGCCTCTGTCGATGCCCTTTCTATGATTTAGAGGAGTGTTTCCCAAAATGTGTTCCTGGAGCCGGATAGTCTGTGAAACAAGGATTCTGTGGCTAGATACATTTGTGGGCTTTTTTATACCGTATCCTCCTCTTGGAAAGTTACAGTATCCCTAGAATAATAAAGACTCTGAGGAATCCTGCAATAAGGAAACCTGTGTAACTTAGTTTAGTCTAGTGTTTACATACCTACCATCTATTAATATCTTGCTTAATTCTTAGGGAAATTGAATTTGAGTAATTATCAGTGTGTGAGTATATATATATTTTTAGTAACTTACATCCAAAACATTTTTGCTGCCACGCAGATACAACTATTGTTTGAATAAATTTAGAGCTGTTAATGTTTCAAAATAGTCCCTTTTGGGCTCTAAATAAAACTATTGCTTTTTTTTCCCTTTTGTTTATTTTATGACAGGAGTGTGAACCAAAATGTAAGAAGCAATGTCCAACTGCTTACTTAGTTTGGTCTTTACAAAGCAAAATACAGTTGCTCCTCTCACCCAATAATGGGCCTGGGATAATGGGCCCAGGATAATGTAGATGGTAATAGGCTCCTGTCTCTTCCCAGATCTTTGTTCCCGAAAAAGGGGGGTGGCCCTGGTTCCTGTCGGGTGGAGGGAAGTGGATCTCCAGCTCCTCCCTGTTCTCCCTGCCCACTATGGGTGAGCTTCTGAGATGGGTCCCAATGAATAGGGACATTCCTGGGGCTGCTGCCTTCCTGGAATCCACAGCCACCTCAGGATCCAGAGGTGTGCTGAGAGCACAGTGGCCTCTAGGTGGTGCCCGAGCACAGCCTGGCCCTGGGCAGGCCCAGAACCGAGGGCAGGCCAGCCTTGTCATGTCATGAACCCTCAGTGACAGGACCCAGCGGCAGAGGTGCTTAGACACAAAACACTTGCACTTTTTTTTACTTGTACTTTTCTCTGTTCACTTTCTACTTTTGTATTCTTTCTTTTCTTTTAAGAGGGCCCTTGCAAAATGTAGGAATTTCAGGCCCTCCAAAATGTGGATCCACCCCTGCAGGAGCATGAAATGTGTGTGATTCAACTTTTAGGATCCCAGTGATAACATTATGATTTCCTACATAGGCTGGCGGAGATTTTATTAGTGTATAATAGGTTGTGCAGTTCCTTTTAATCATGGCCTTCCTCTCCTACAGTCATGTCTGTTGCTAATGCCTTGTCTGCTCTTCTTTTCTGTTCCCACTGACACTGTCCTGTGCCAGCCTTTCTCATGCCTGCCTGAGTGAGGGCGTTTACATCCTAATTTCTACTCCACCTCTAACACCTCCTACTGCTGTTCATTTTGTGCTTTTCTATTAGAGTGATGCCCTTAGTACATTTTAAAAACTCTCTTGAAAGCCTCTGGATCATTATTAATTCCTTAGTGTAGTGTAGAAAGCTGCTTCTTGCATGAGCTCTGGATTCAAATCCCTGTCCCACCATGTATTCCATATGTGACCCTGGACAAGTTACTTAACATTTCCTATTTCAGTTTCCACATGAGTATTAAATGAGTCAGTGCTATGAAAGCTGTTTAGGACAATTGTGGCACCAAATAAGCTCTTGATACATGATAATTGCTATTGTCATTATGTTTTACCATCAGTACTGTGTTTCCATCTGATCCTTCTCTTCTGTTTCGAAGTGAGAAGAGTGTGTCTCTTTTTAAGGATAAACTGTGCTCATGTCCCTGAACCATCTCTAGGTGGTCTTTCTATTTGCTATTCTTCTTGTCTTGGTTCGCAGACTCAAAAACACACACATTTCCCCATCCTTAAAACCACATATTCATCTCAGCCCTGAAGCAGTTGCTGCTTCATTTGAGAGAGTGGTCTTTCAGGGCCCCTCCCCCGCATCTTCCTGATGACATTTCTGCCCGCCATGCCCAGCCCTTGTCTTTTTCCTCTTCTTAGCATCTGACTCTCCTGATCAGATCCTCCTCCTCCATCTTAATGTTGTCCTCTTCATCTTTTATTTTTATCTTTTTTTTTTTTTT
>NW_007728852.1:44575-46137 GCF_000696425.1 Galeopterus variegatus | reverse complement strand
CCGAACCCGTGGCCTTGGTGTTATCAGTACCACACTCTCCCGAGTGAGCCACGGGCCGGCCTGTCCTCTTTATCTTTTAAACGCAGCCTTTTTATATTATCAAAGTTAACACATGTTTATTGTGGACATTTTAGAAAAAAGCAGAAAGGAGGGAAAAAATCCACCTGTAATTCGTACCTTGGTGCTAAACCTCATTAACATTTTGGTAAATATTCTAGTTTAAAAAGAAAAAGTGTGTGTATAAAAATACATCATTTTAAAAGTACAAAATTTGGATCATACAGTACTTGTTTTACAGTGCATGTTTTTGGTTAATGAATGGAGATTTACATGATCATTTTTTAAGGGCTATGTAATACTTCTTTTTGTTGCCATTGTTTATAGCAAACAAAGCTGTTTGTGCAGGAGCATAGAGTTTTGGAACCAAACAGTCTTGGGGAAGAAAGGCACAGCCTTTTACTATTTATAAGTAACTTTCTTATGGTATGTAATGGTTATTGGCAGGATCTCACATTATTATAGTAGTATTATAGTCTTATTAACCTGTACTTAGTTATAGGTGCCAAGTCCCCATGTTACCCTAAACACTTGACATGGGCAGTCTCCTTTATTCTTTGAAGTAACCTCAGGAGGCTGATGCTGTCACTGAGTTTATTTTAGAGCTGATAATATTGAGGCTTAGAAGGGCTAAGCAGTTGGTCCAAGTATCAAGGNTAGAGTTTTGGAACCAAACAGTCTTGGGGAAGAAAGGCACAGCCTTTTACTATTTATAAGTGACTTTCTTATGGTATATAATGGTTATTGGAAGGATCTCACATTATTAGAGTAGTATTATAGTATTATTAACCTGTACTTAGTTATAGGTGCCAAGTCCCCATGTTACCCTAAACACTTGACATGGACAGTCTCCTTTATTCTTTGAAGTCACCTCAGGAGGCTGATGCTGTCACTGGGTCTATTTTAGAGCTGATAATATTGAGGCTTAGAAGGGCTAAGCAGTTGGTCCAAGTATCAAGGGCCCTGATTTTTGAGCAAATTTTAGACAGTCTTTGTTCCAGAGCCACTCTTACCCACTCTGCTATTGTAGGCCAATATCCGTAGAGCATTTAATCAGGTGTGGTGTGCAGTGTCCAGATATCTGTGGTTCTGAACGGCTTGCATTGAGCATCCCTGCAAGTACCTGCCAGCTTATCTCTTTGGCCAGATCCCCAGGAATGGGCATGCTAGATCAAAGGACTTGCACCGTTAAACATTCTTTTCTCATTTTCAGTTTGAAAGTTTTCAAATCCATGGAAAAGCTGCAATTTTGGTATGGTGGAAAGCCATGTTTCCTTCACCTAGATTCACTAGTTATTAGCATTTTGCCACAGTTGATTTACCTCTCTGGGTGTGTGTGTGTGTGTGTGTGTGTGTGGGTGTGTGTGTGTGTGTGTGTGTGTACACGTGCACGCACCTGTGTGCCTATACATAGGCACATTATATATACACATTGTTCTATTTTCAGAATCATTTGAGAGTAAGTTGTAAACATCATGACCATCCACCACTAACAACTCCAGTAT
>NW_007728852.1:41094-44057 GCF_000696425.1 Galeopterus variegatus | reverse complement strand
TGCAGATACACTCTAGATACATATGCATTTAGAATTGTGGAATTTTTGTGGTGAATCAAACTTTTTATGATTATGAAGTGTCCCTCTTTATCTGTAGTAATACTTTGTGCCTTCTTGAGTACTTTGCCTAGGTAATACAAGGACTTTAGATAACTTTAACTCCATCCCCTTTGACTTATATGCTGTTGGTGTCATGTATGTGTATTTATATATCTCCATCCCAAGGTATTACATTTGGATCTAACGACATATTTATCCATACTATTATTTCTCATTTTTTTCTGTGTCTCAGAACTTTCATATGAGATAATTTTTTTTCTTTCTGAAGAACTCTATTTTCTTTTGTAAGGATATGCTATTATCTCAAATTATTCTTATTTTAATGTTATTCTTGAAGGATATTGTTATTCTTGAATATAAGATTCCAGTTTGGAAGTTATTTTCTTTCACCACTTTGAAGATTTTAAGATGTCTTTTTAGTGTCTTTTGGCTTTCTTTTTTTTTTTAAGTCAGCTAATTGGAGCTTTTAAGATATTTTGTTTTTTGGTCTTTGGTTTTAGCAATTTTACTTTGATGTTCGAGATGTAATTTTCTTTTTGTTTATCTGTCTTTTTATAAGGCTTTCTTTTAAGACTTCTTGAATCTTTGGATTGGTGTTTTCTTGGCAATTTTGGAAAAATCTTGGCCATTATCTCTTCATATATCATTATTGCTCCATTTTCTGTCTCTTTTTTTTTTTTTTTTTGAGACTTGAATTATATGCATTTTAGACCTTTTCACTGTGTCCTTTATGTCTCCTACCCTCTGTTCTTTATTTCCCATCACTTTGTCTCTCTGTATTTTATTTTGAAATTTTCTGTCTGACTTATCTTCTGACCTCTCTTTAGGTACTATCTTTCACGTCAGGGAATCTCTCTTTATCTATTTAGTTATTTTTGGATTGGTTTTTACTCCTTGAACTGCATTTCATTCCTTTTTGTACTGTCCTATTCTCTGACACAATTCGTAATCTTATATTTTATCCCTTTGATCATAATTATTTTAATATCTGTGTCTGATAACTCCATTGACTGGTGCCCCTGTGGATCTGTTTATGTTGTCTGTTGTTTTTGTTGGGTTTCATTAATGTTTTCTTCTCTCTGTTCACTTGGTTGTTTTTGATTGGATATTGATCTTTGTGTACGAATTATTTGTGGCAGTAATTTGTGCCCTGAATGGTAAAGAGACTTTATTTTTATTTCTGACAGATGGCTGAAGATACCAGCAGTTCTGGATTTACTTTCAGAGACTGAGATGATTCAGAACTAGGCTTCAGCCCCCGTGAGGGCCAGCTAGTTTCCCAGTCTACCCAGCTCTGTCCTAGGACGTAGCCCTTCATTGCCTGCATAGTCTTCTCAACTCCTCAGCATCTCAGCTGTCTTCTATGCAGTTGGCAGATGCTGCTAGTAAAAGCAGCTCCATATGCTGGGCTCACCTCTCTGGGTTTCCTTATTCTTCAGAATCATCTTTTCTGCCTTTTTAGCTTTGAGCAGATTTAAAAAAATATCGTGTTCAGCCTTTCTAATTTTTCTCAGCAGGAGGGTTGATCCTAATTACCTAGTCCAGTAGAAGAGGAGGTTCCCAGTATCCCATTCTTTTCTCAGTGATTTGATTCGAAACTCCACCTTTGCCAAATATAACCTTATCTTATAGGATCTGCAGGTTATGGGATCAAACGATAATACTTCTTTTATTTCTCTGATTAACTGCTTGGGCCCTACATTCCTGTAGCAGGAAGTCCAGTGTTTCCTTGAGTGTCCCCCACCCCTGTAGTGTGAGAGTTGGGGGCTTTCTTACTCCAGGGAAGTGAGTCTTACTCTACTGTTCCAGTTGAAGTGTGTAAGTCTAATCCATGAGTGGGCTCGATCCTCAGTTGGTGTTGCTTTAGTGTCTGCTCAGTGATTCACGACTGTCCCCCACAGGCTGGTCCTCAGTTGTGGTCAGGCACCTGCTGGGCCAGGCCGTGCATAAATGCACTTATTCCATGTGTATTTCAACTTAGACTCCCATGCTCAGCTCTCATTCCCCAAACACAGTGGCTGGGTTTTGGGGGTATTAGCTTCAGCCTCCCATAGTGCAGGGACCAGCACTGCCAAGAACCTGTGGACCCTGGTATTGGGGCTGAGCCTCCAGTCCAGCCTCCCTCTGTATTCACAGCAAGTCTCTCTAAATCCCATTAAATACCCCATTTTATAACAATCACTGTGTCCCTTTTGCCATTCTTAAATGAAATCCATAGATAATATAGCCTACTTACCCTCATAATTTTCAAAAGCATGTAATATCCAAAGTGTAATATAAATGAGACATAAAGGGAAAATAATTTACATGTTGAAATGCAAATTTTATTGTAAAGGCTCTGGCATGATTACACTAGAAAACAGGTGTTTAGTCTTATTCAAAAGACTGTTATGAATGCGACAGCTCAGAATGCAGACTGACAGAGGTGGATTGTGTTGTAGTAGCGATACAGAGACTGTGAACAGTCTTCCCCTGTGATTTTTCTCAAGTAGTCAGTGTAGCTCTCATTAAAGGTCCAAATGACATAGAGCACAACCTTCCCTCAATTTACACAGTAGTTGCATTTCTGAAAATCCTCTGATATTAAAACTGTACAAATGAAAATACTGTTCATTTGTAAGATGGAGTCAGGTTTTGGGCTCAAGAGCATAGACTTTTTCATCTACATGAATTCCCAGGGTACATTTGAGAGTTATGCACGTCAGTTCTCTTGCATAGTACTACCAAGTGCTGGACCTGGTTCTGTCTTTTGGATGCCAGTAGTTCACCCCAGTCTTTGTGATGATGAGAAATACCCCACACATTCCAAATTAAGAGATTCCCCTTAGACTCTCTCTTTAGAAAAAATGTTCATGGAGGAGAACCACTTCACTAAATGGTCCCTTTGCCTCTAGTCTGTTCTT
>NW_007728852.1:40226-40628 GCF_000696425.1 Galeopterus variegatus | reverse complement strand
TTCTTCTAGTTTCACCCATTATCAAAATAATCTTTCTAAATCATAGCTCTGCCGACATCTTTCTTTGTTCAGAAACCTTCCAGGTTGACTGCTGCTTACAGGAAACACCCACACTTCTTAGGCGTGTCTCTCTTCGTTCCTTCTGTTGTCCTGCTGGGGTCCTCCTACTTGCCATCACTTCAGTCCAAGACCTGACTGCCCCTGTATCCGAGGCCATCCCACTTGCTGAGGGGTGAGAGCCTGCTTGTTTTCCATTCACAGGCCTCCTGTTCCCTCCTGTAAATGCCCCACATACTCTTCCTGGTCACCCACAGTGTTTGTGCTAAGCCTCCCTTTGTTTCTAGGTTCTGCTTTGCATTGGCTTTTTGTGTGTCTTTCTCACATCTTTTATCAAACTGTAGG
>NW_007728852.1:25176-39956 GCF_000696425.1 Galeopterus variegatus | reverse complement strand
TAGGTTCTGCTTTGCATTGGCTTTTTGTGTGTCTTTCTCACATCTTTTATCAAACTGTAGGATCCTTGGTGATCTTTATAGCCTCTTTAGATGACACAAATCTTCACACATGTAAAGTATCTGGTAAATGTTTATGGAATTGTTTGATTGTTAGCTAGTTGCTGAAGTGTGGCCTTTCACTTCTGGAGAATAACTCAGGCACCTGATAATGCTGACTCTGAGAGTGTCCGTGCACTTCTCAGAAGGCATAGCTGAGGACTGAGAAGACACAGCATGGCACTTAGCATGTGCCACCACACAGCGGGCCTGGGCATATAAGACTCAGCACCAGCACCTAGCATGTGCACTGCACAACAGGTGCCTGGCCATATAAGACTCAGCGCCAGCACCCAGCATGTGTGCTGCATGGCAGGTGCCTGGCCATGTAAGACTCAGTGCTAGCATCCAGCACATGTGCTGCATGGCAGGTGCCTGGCCATATAAAACTCAGCACCAGCACCCAGTGTGTGCGCTGCATGGCAGGTGAATGGCCATATAAAATTCAGTGCCAGTACCCAGCGCTCACAGCACAGCAGTTGCATGGCCATATAAGACTCCATGCTAGCACCCAGTGCGTGTGCTGCACAGCAGGTGCATGGCTATATAAAACTTGGTACCAGCACCCAGTGTGTGTGCTGCACAGCAAGTGCCTGGGCACGCTTGCTGAATCTGGATGGATGTTGTAGGCTGAGATGTATTGTCTCCATGGACTGATCCTCTCAGCTGTCCTAACTGGAGATGTGCTGTTTCCTAAGGGGTAGAGGCCATCATGTAGGAGCAGGGAGGCTGTAGGACCAGGAGGGGCCACAGGATCAGGAGAGGCACTGTGTATGCCCTGAGGTGAGGGCTTGCAAGGAAGAGTAGCATAAAGCTTTTTTTTTACCTATGGAAGCTTTTTGTTCTTGGTCATGTTGTCTGTGTTGGAAACATTGGCTTTTTCCCCGGCTAACTTGCGTGAGATTTAGTGAGAGAATTAAGTGCAGGACTCTCTAAACTGACAGAAGAGCTCCAGAGACAGGGGGTGGAGGCCTTACTGTTTCTCCAATAACTTCTGTCCAAAGGAAAGAGAAGCTTTTTTGTCAGATCACTTTAGCCAGGTCTTTAGGATAGGGTAAACGTTTCTGCCGCCTGCTGGTTCTGAAGCAGCTGGACACTAGTGCAGTTGCCTCTGCAGCAGTCATGAGAGAAACCCCGCTGTCAGCCCCGCCTGCTGCATTGGCATCTGGCTTCCAGCATGCCTGCCTGCACATAAAGGCAGGCCTCTGTCTCCACTGCTGCGCTGAGTGTGCTCACTGGGTTTGGCTGTCTGAGGAGCCAGGCTCCAGGGCAGTGGTTCAATTACACAGGGAGCTGGTGCCTGTGGCTTTATGCACTCATTTTTTGTGAGATGCTTATGCCTCCATTATACAGTTGATAGCAGAAGAGAAAACCAAATGCATGGAGAATGTTTTTTTCAGAGTATGGCTAAATCTCTGCTTTCCTTTTTCAGGTCTAGTGTTAGTAATGGATTTAGTCAGCAATTTCATCAATCAGTTGGTATAAACAAGCCATTCTCAAACTCATCTGAAGGGCTTGTTAAATCAGATCATGGGGCCACATTCCCAGCAAAGTTAATGCTTGAGTAGATCCAGGGTGGGGCCCAACACTGTGTTTCTACTGAACTCCCACCTGACAGTAAAGCTGCTGACTTAGGGGCCACACTTTGAGAACCACTGGTGTATGCGATGGTTTTTTTTTTATGGGGAAGGGGGACTTGAATATTTGCTAAGAATATTATTTCATTTAAATTTATTGGGCATTATTTATGTTGGATGTTATAGCTCAGATGCCTTATTTTAAATTTTTAAGAAATAAAAGAAGAGCTTGAAGATTTGAACAAAGAAATCAAGAAAACTGCTAATAAAGTTCGAGCCACATTAAAGTGTAAGTTTAGAGTTTTATGTTTGTTTACTGATGGTGGGAATATGGGTATTTGTTTTTTTCTTTATAGTTTTTTATTCTTTTAAATTTTCTAAAATTAAAATTGTGACCACTTTAAAGTATTTGTATGTATTTCAAAGTACTAATTCATAAGATTAAGCATTTGCTTATAAGTTGTTATATTGTTATATTTTTATGACATTTTGGTCTAAATTACAGCTATTTGAGGAGTTGAAATAGCCTTAAAATGAATTGCCAAGTTCTTCTTGAATGGTTCTTTTAGTTTGTAGTTTCTTTCAAACTTTTTGTACAGTTCAACTTAGCTTATGGTGCTTGATGTTCAACTTGAACAGCAGAGTTTCTGAGAAATTATAGCTTGTGTATAGGACTTAAAAACAGGTTGCTTGTTCTTGATAGGGTAGAAAGAAACATTGTATTTAATTTTTACAAGATAGCATCAAAATCAAGAACGGTCTGTGTGCAGATTATAAATACCTTTATTATGGAAAATTTCAGACGTGTATTAGAAGCAGAGAGATGCTACCCACAAGCCCAGTGTCCCTCAGCTCTGCAGCTCTCACACATTCTTCCCACCCCAGTGATTCTCAAGCAAATCCCAGACATCTGTGATTTCATCAGTGCACATTTCAGAAACAGAAGGATTTCCCCCCCCCAAAACACAACCACTATTATCTAAGTAAAATTAATTACAATTATTTAATATTATAAAATATCCAATCAGAGTTTGCCTTTATTGGGTACCAAGTAAGGACCATACTCTGATTGGTTGATATGTCTCTTAAGATTTTTTAAAATCAGATACTCCTTCCATCCTTTTTCCCCCTAGCACTTTTTTTTGGTTGGAGAAACCAGGTCATCTGTCCTACACAATTTGCCGTGCTTCAGATTTTGCTGATTTCACTCCTGTAGTGTGTCCTTTAACAAGCCCCACTGTCCTCTGTATTTGCTGTAGATTGGTAGTCAAGCTCTTCAAAGTTGATCACGTTTGGGTGGTTTTTGTGTGCCGTGCTTCAGATTTTGCTGATTTCACTCCTGTAGTGTGTCCTTTAACAAGCCCCACTGTCTTCTGTATTTGCTGTAGATTGGTAGTCAAGCTCTTCAAAGTTGATCACGTTTGGGTGGTTTTTGTGTGGGTTTTTTTATGTTAAGATTTAACATCTGATTACAGATGTTCTGTCTTAATGTTTACATTAAGATGTTAATGGTTACATTAAGATATAACAACATTCTATTTTGTGATATTATCAACAATTGGTGATTACTGCCAAGATCCATAAACTCATTAGGAGTTATCCAACTAAGCTAACCTGCCAGCCAGCTGGAATAGTTCTTTAAAGAGAAACCTTTTCTCCCGCTCTTTGATTATCTTGAGGTACAGATTGCATAGTGCTGGATTTTTTCTCTTCTATGTGATTTTCATGGGTTGATTCCCTAGCATTCTCCAGAGATATCTGGTGGGACATTTTGTTGTTGTTCTTTCCTGTTTATCATTGTGAACACGTGGATTTAAACACATCTGATATGTTTCCGTCACTGCAGCTATCCTTAATGCTCAGATTGTTCCGTCTTTGGCCAGCAGGAGTTGACTCCTGAGTCCTTTCGACAGGACCCTCAGAGTCTTGGATATTTGATAGCCTTCCTGCTTTTTGGCATGACGAGATGATCTATGCTTCTTTCATTTCCTGTCCCAGGCCTGGGATCAGCCATTTCTCCAAGGCGTCCTACTGCTTTTATTAGAGAACGGTATTTAGAAACCGAGATCTGTGTGCTTAGGGGTAGACATTGCTATGTGTGGCAATGATTTAGTCACATTTTCTAGGCCTTTTCAGTGGACAGAAGTAGGACTTTTTTTTTGTTAAAGATAAAATGAATCATGATTTGTTACTGATACTTACAATTAAATTAAGACCTAAGGATTTTTACTTAATCTGGGAGTATTACATCTTTATCTCCTTTCAACTGTGCCCTAGATTCTGGTTCTCATGGACACTTATGTAATTATTCATTTGCTTTATTCCATAGTACACACACAATAGACTGAAGTAATATGCTAGCACCAACTGGAAAAGTATGATTACTTCAAAGAATTCAATTTTTTTGTCATTCTTTTTGTCTCTAGGTCTATCCCACTGGGCTATACAATCCAATTACTGGGTTTTAAAGTCACATTGAATAGTTCTTCTCTGTGTGATTATTTCATTAACTTGAACTACTGTTAGGTTTATTTGTTTCACTTGCTTTTGAATTTTAGGGATTGGGCTTTTAAACATTTAATTTTGCTTTATAGTTATATAAAGTATTTATGTCATTCTAAAGTCAAATCTATGAAACAAAACATTTTCAAAGAAGTCTAGCTTCTTTCTGTCCCTGTCCCCCCCCACCTTTTTCCCCTTTCCCCATAGAGGTAACCATTTTTAAAGGTTATGAGTTATCGTTCCATTTTTTTCCTAGGAGTAAATATATATACAAAATATATTTTATATATATAATATATATGTTTTTCCTATGAGAAAATGTGTACACACGTATATATTTATTAAGGGTAGTAAAAACATTTTCTCTTGATTAATAGTCTTTTTAGTGAATTATTTTAAAAGGTCACCTATTCATTAACTTTAGTTCTATGAGAGATATACTTCAAAGAATGAGAAAGAGGAGGCTAGCTCACTCTGTTAGACTGTGGTGCTGATAACACCAAGGTAAGGGGTTCGTACCCCATACTAGCCAGCTGTGAAAAAACACCAACAAAGACAAGAAAGAAAGGCATTTTGAGTTTTGGCTTGAAAAACTTTCATTTTTAAATTTTAAAGGTAATTCTTTCCTGTTTGTTTCTAGCTATTGAACAAAGTTTTGATAAGGATGAGAGTGCGAACCGAACTTCAGTGGATCTTCGGATACGACGAACCCAGGTTTGATTATCAGCCTCATTTAGATTGAGGTCATGTCAAAGAATAGGTCTTCTTCTTTTTCTTTCCAACTCAGATAATTTCATCTTCACCGTCACATTTTTTCTCACATTTCTGCATAAAAAGGATATTTAGTATTTATAGAACCCATCTCTTTGTTGTGAAGAAAAATACCTATTCAGCCATCAACAGATTTAAGTTCGGAAGAGCAGTTTCCCATCATTTTAGTGCCTTTGGTAGGGCCTCACGTTTGGTAGATCATGTGCAGCAGAGGAGAGTTTGGAGCACCTGACCCTACTCGACAGGAGGGCATGGAGCATGTGAGCTCTGGGGTCGGACTGTGTGGGTTCCAAACCTGATCCAGGGTTTATTAATAGTGCATGTGACCATGAGCTAACGGATCCCACTAAATCATTGTTTTCTTTTCTTTAAATGGGGGATATGAGCAGTTTAGTAGGGTTATTGTGAAAATTAAATAAGATAACGCATGTCAGGTTCTTAGCATAGATTCTGTTACAGGGTACATTGCTATTATTATTTTTATTTTCCATTTGAAGGAGTTGTATAATAGTTTGAGTTTCTAAAATGTAATGTTTTTATGTGTCACTTTCAATGGAACAAATGACCACTTTGTATTAATTTGTTTCTACGTTATTAGCATTCAGTACTATCTCGCAAGTTTGTGGAAGTCATGACAGGATATAATGAAGCACAGACACTATTTCGGGAGCGAAGCAAAGGACGTATACAGCGTCAGCTAGAAATAAGTGAGTAAATGGAGATTCTGTTTTTGTTAAAAACGTATTTTTCTTCCTTAAGGTCTTACTTCAAAGTATTTTAACTTCAAAAGGAATTTCATTTCTATTTTTACCAGTATCATAAAACCTAGAGACCTTTCATAAGCTTCCCATTCCTTGAATCAGCCAAACCTATTACTCTTTTATGTCCTTCAGAAAATTCTGAGTGGACTTTAAATTACTTTCTAATAACCACCATTCTTAGCATTTCAGTCATATTTGGAGAACTTTCAATTATCATTTCTTCAGGTATTTCTGTGCCCTCCTTCACCCTCGCACCTTGTTGGGAGCCAGGCTTCACGTTGCTGCTTGTCTTGTAAGCAGAGGCCTTGCCTAGATTGTCTATTTAGGGATGTCTGTGAGGTGTCAGCTTCAGAAGCTGGAGACACTGCCTCCTTGGGGCAGAGCAGTTTGTTTGCACGATGAAGCTCAGGCAGGTTTGCTCACTCCTCATTATATGAGGTCAGGGCTTCCTCAGCTGTGACAACCCGTTGTGGGGATGTCCTCCACCTGGGCTGCTGTGCCTGTCCCCATGAGACTTGGAAGACAGGGAGCCAATGTGAACATGACCCTCACACTGCCTGCTGTGCTGTGAGTGATGAAGCCCTATGTCTTTGATCCCAGGGTTTCAGACCTTCTGCCAGCTTCCACATAACTGTGGCAAACTAACTTGTCAGCATGCAGGGGAGGTAAAGTCTCAGACCCTTCATCTTCGTGAGGTCTCTCTGTTATCTCCTTCAGAGACTGAAATTAAACATCTATCAGGCCATTTGAAGTTGTCCCACAGCTCAGCAATGTTCTTTCCACTTTTTCAAGATTCTTATTTCCTGTGTGTTTCATTTTGGTTAGTTTCCATTGCTGTGTTCAGTGTCTTCGAGTTTATTTTTCCTTGTCTGATCTGCCTCTGATCCCATCCAGTTTATGTTTCATCTCAGACTTTATAGTTTTCATCTCTAGAAGTTCTCTTTGAGTTTTTTTTTATATCTTTCATGACTCTACCTAACAGAACATCTAGAGTTTAGTTGTAATGACTTTTAATGTCCTTGTCTGCTAATTCCGGCTTCTGTGTCAGTTTTGATTGGTTGATTTTTCTCTTCATTATGATTTGAGTTTTACTGCTTCTTTGCATGCCTGGTAAATTTTGATCATATGTCAGACATTGTGAATTTTACCTTGTTGGATGCTGGGTATTTTTGTATTTTTAATATTTTTGTAAGTATTCCTGGGCCTTGTTTTGCAATGTTAATCACTTGGAGTGTTAAATCATTGGAACACAGTTTTATCCTTTTGTGTCTTCCTTTTAAATGGGCCAGAGCAGCTTTACTTGAGGGCTTGCTATTCCTCACTCCTGTGGTAAGGCCCTTCTGAGTACTCTGTCTGATGGCAGCAGGAGGTTCTCAGGTTCAGCTGGGGCACAAGGCTGGGCACCGTCCCTCTGATCTTCTCCCAGAGTTTCCTCACATGCGTGTGCTGGTTGGTACCCTGATGAGTAAGCAAGGTGCCCGGCATTCTCTATGCATCTCTCTCATCTCTAGTGTGTAATCTTGCAAACTGCAGTTGCCTTGGTCTCCCCTCAGCTCTGCCTCTTCAACGTAGGGAGTCCCCTAGGCTCCAGCGGCGCTACCTCTGCTTGCTCCATGGCCCATGCACCCTCAGTTCCACCTGAGCAGCCAGTCATTGGACTCACCTTCTCTGTTTTTCTTCTCTTGGGAGTCACTGTTTGTTGTGTGATGTTCAGTGTCTTGAAAACTTTGTTTCCTAGATGTTTTTCCATGTTTTTTGTTGCTATTTCAAGTGGGAGGGTAAATATAAACATGGTCCCTGTCACTCCATCTTGGCAGAAGTGATAGTTCAATCATAATGCCAATCAGATTGCTTTTCTGTTAAAATGTTTTTAAACACAACTTTTACTTTAGTGAAAGTTGCTACTTTTTTAAAGTGAGGGAGTCATAATCACCACTGACCCCAGGTTAGGAGGTGAGTGTGAGGGGCCTCACTGTGTGCGTCTGTTGTTCCTCTGTCATGCTGAGTCCTCAGCCTGGCATACAAGGCCTAATGCTGTCTTCCTGCAGAGCTGTTGGGTTTCGCTCTCTCCTAGCACTCTCTCCCATGTGATCTGTCACATGCTTCTCTTCTGTCTTTCCTAAGTGATGTCATCCCTGCTCACTGTGTTTCCTTTCCCATTTCACCTGTTGAGATCATACTCATCTATCAGATGCAGTAGTATTTGTGAAAGTGTTTTATAAGCGATAAAATATCATATGCATGTTGGCAGTTTTTTAGTAATTCCTTTAAGTCTGTTAAATTCTTAACCCTCTCTGTGGCCTTCTCTAAACCTCTGCACCTAGAAGCATTTTTCTTCCTTTTTATATCAGCCCTGTCATCAGGTGAGTTTTATGCCTTGTATCACAGATGTCTTTTCCTGTGTTGTGTTCTTTATTTCTTTAAATGGTAAGTTCCTTTTTGGGAGCCAGGGCATGTTATATATGTCTACAGTACTTTATCTAAAATGCTTGGTGTTTCGGAATTCAGAATTTTTAAGATTTTAGGAAGACGGTGCAATGCATAGGATGCTGGTCAGTCTGGGTCTGCACTCTGTAATCAAACACATTAATATATTTCTCCAGTGAAATGTGAATATTCACAATATGTGGGATAAATTAAGACTATAAATAGCCTCAACTCAGTTTAGGTCAGATTTTGACATCAAATGAATTTTGACATCAAACCTAGGAAAAAAAAACTATTTTTCAACTCAGTTTAGGTCAGATTTTGCCATCAAATGA
This sequence comes from Galeopterus variegatus, assembly GCF_000696425.1. Classification (NCBI taxonomy): domain Eukaryota; kingdom Metazoa; phylum Chordata; class Mammalia; order Dermoptera; family Cynocephalidae; genus Galeopterus; species Galeopterus variegatus. The sequence goes on along the minus strand of NW_007728852.1, from coordinate 31,487 downwards.
ATTTTGATATCAAACCTAGGAAAAAAAACAATTTTTTCATAACTTTTTGGATTTCAGAATTATGGATAAAGGAATTATGAATATGTAGTGCATTTTATGCTCCATAACACCAGGTTGTTTCTTATTTTTGTTAGCTTGTAAAAACTGATTTAGTAATTGCAACTTTTTAAATTGTGTTGGTGGAATACAGGAAGAGCTTTGTTAACATGAGAAGTAAACAGTAATTTTGGGTTTTGACAATTATATTTTGCATTGTTTAAAAAATTTTTCATCTTGTTTAAAAAGCAAGGAAAAACCCAGATAATTTCCTTATTGAGCTATTTTGAATAGATATTTAAAATGATTGAGAACTATCTCTCCCAAAACAGTATAAGATTACCACAATAAAAAATAAAAAAAGAAAAAGAAATCAGTATAAGATTAAGGAAATGAATTTTGCAATTTACTGTTTTAAGTGTATTTCCATTAGATGACACTTTAACAACTTTTTTGAGATATAATTCACATAGTATGTGAATGATTTTTGATGTGCACAGTTTAGTGGTTTTTAGTGTTTTCCACATCAATTTTATTTTATTTTTTATAATTTTAACTTCTCAATATACATTGTAGTTGATTTTCGTGACCCTTTACCCATTCTACCACAGTCAATTTTAGAATATTTTTGTTACTCCAAAAGGAAACTTTTGGAGTAACAAAAGTTGATGGGAATACCCATCATCATTAACTCCCCATTTCCCTCCCACAAGCCCAAGGCAACCACCATTCTACTTTCTAGCTCTATAAGTTTTCCCATTTTGAACATTTCATATAAATGGAATCATACAATATATGTTCTTTTGTGATTGACGTCTTTCACTTAACATAGTTTTTCACAGTTCAGCCATGTTGTGATGTGTTTCAGCTTTATCCCTTTTTTGTGGCTAAATAATATTCCATTACATATTTATATCACAATTTGTATAGCCATTCATTAGATGATGGACATTTGAGTTGTTTCCACTTCACATTAAATTATATTTTAATTATGACATTTATCCATTTATGTAAAGAATAGTAAGTATGAATTAGATTTTTGCAAAATCCTGTGTACATATTTCTTAGAAGGCATTAACACATTTAACTCAAAGGAAGATAGTAACTACCAAAACATGGAAAGTTTTAAAGCATCTGGTTCTAATTACGTAATCTGTATTTATGTTCATTTAATAGATGCTGCATTTGGCTTAACCCCCTTTCCCACAAGCCAGAGTTAAATTTTTAGGAAAACTGATGTGCTAAAACATTATTTATTTCCTTTTACAGTTGTTTCCAATTAATACTAAAAAGAGATCTTATTATTCATTCCAGTGATGAAGTTCTCTTGAGTGTTCTTATTCTTCCTGCTTCTCAGTCTTGGGTTCATTTCTCATCTTTAACACCTGCCTAAGAAAACACTGTTGAAAATGCTAGGAACTCAGATTCTAGTTGCTAACTAATGGCTGAAAAAGCCATTGTTTTAAAAATGCCACATTCTGAGTAGAGCTTTACACTGTTGCTCTTTTAGCTGGAAGGACCACCACTGACGCCGAGCTGGAAGAGATGCTGGAGAGCGGGAAGCCCTCCATCTTCACGTCCGACGTGAGTGCTCATGTGGCATGGCGGCTGCATGCCTTCTTATGCAGGTAGATGTTTTTTCTTTAACATCCTAACCAGTCGTAAGTTTATTAATATTCTCTTTTATTTTTGATTTTCAAAGATTATATCAGATTCACAAATTACTAGACAAGCTCTCAATGAAATTGAGTCTCGTCACAAAGACATTATGAAGCTGGAGACCAGTATCCGAGAGTTGCATGAAATGTTCATGGATATGGCTATGTTTGTTGAGACTCAGGTAACTGCAGACGTCTCTACTTCTCTAAAATAGATAATAGTTTTGCGTAAAATCTTGTATTTGATCCCACTATATCTGGGAAAGCCCTTATTCTGGACCCAGTCTCAAAATTCAGAAGTTAATTGTAGTGTTATATGTTAATACCGAAATGCTGGAAACAGCTTGAATTTTCAGCAGTGAGAGACTGGTCTAGTTAATTAAATTATGGTATGTCATAGGTCAGCCTTGTAGGCAACCATAGGCAACATAACCTTTTGTTCATGGAGAATATTTAATGAAATGTACAAATGTTTGTGCTGGAATTTTAAATTTAGATAAAGGGAGATACAAAAATTCTATGTATATATCCATACATATGTATAAATATAAATTACTGTATATATAAATACACAGACACATATACATGGCATGGACTTGGCTACATCAAATAGTATTCACAGAAGGAAAGAAATATACCAAATAGTGTAATGATAGTGGGACTATGGAAATTTTAATTTTCTTCTCTAAAGGTATGTATTTTCAAGTTTTCTGCAAGGAGAATATACTATAGAAATAATTGGAAGAAATGTTTAAAAGAATAAATCCCAAAGGGGATACAATTCATGACAAGTAAAAGTTTGTACTTACTACTTGTCCTCAGTCTGTTTAGTAACACAGGCAGGGAGAGGAAGGAGGTGTGGAGAGACTCCTCTGAGATACCCAAAGAGTTAATACAATTTTAAAACAATTATAACATTCAGTGTAAAAGACAAGATGGTGTGTATCTGTTAGGTGTATGGACGTGGTCACACGTGTTCTCCTGACTCTGAATGAGGACCTACCACGGGACTCCACCATTCACTGATTCAGTGTCTGGTTGGGATCCCGTTGACCACCAGCTATAGGGGAAGCATTCAGATCAGATTTGAGTGAAGCAACCCCTTTCTCACTCCTCCTGAGACTGGGTTTCAGGATCTGTTTTGGCTGGCACAGTCCTCCAAAAAGGTTCTAATCTGATCAGCTTGTTTTCTGTGACTGCCTGGACTATGCAAAGTGGGATAGGAAATCTACCCACGTACAGGATTCATTTCCACATGCTTCAATAATTTTTTGAAGAACACTGTTTATTTTGAGGAACTTTATCATAAAATGGATGTGAACAGCTCAAACACTCTGCATTTGCTAGAAGAAAACTAACAACCACAGTGGGGGACAGAGAGGGAACAGTTTTACTCCTTTTTGATTTCGAGTGGAACCCATGGCCATTTGTGGTATGAGAAATGCAGAATTTGGGGTCTGATGACTACCACCTTATTTTCAGTAAGTATTCCAAAGGAAACCAATTAGACAATAAGAATAGTAGATTATTTTTGTAATTACTGAAGATTTTATAGTACCTTAGACTTTAATTATTACTATTCTATTCCAAATGCATTGCATTAAACTCCATTAGAAAAATCCCTGTATTCTTAGCCTTGTTTCATTGTTTCCTTTTAAAAATCTATTATTATTACATTATATCGATTCATCTAATTCAAAATATATGTATAGTCAGAACTTACCAGTAAGTTTAATCTGTGAATGAATAAGTTAATTTTGCATCATTCTTCAATGCTTTACTATTCACTGCTGCAGATTATGTCTGCTGGTGGACAGAAACCAGGTAATGTGTTTTCTCCCCTGACATTTCACTGGATTCACCTCAGTTTATGTTTTTGCTCATTAATTTAGTCAATTTAGTGTCAAACATAAGCTATACTTAGTTTACTGATATTTTAAAGAAATAGAAACAATTTTCCACCGCTTAGAAAAGATGTCATTCTTTGTGTATTGTGTGTTTGTGTATAGTAGTAAAATATTAGTTTAACCTAAAGCCGACTGCCTTTCCTTCACTGTGCTCATCTGTAAAAAGTGTTCACATATTAAAGCATATCTCAAAATCTACCTGATATGCCTTTAATTATCAACATTGTTGCCTATCCCTTTTAGTTCTTTTTAAAATATAAATTGAATTTTGATTGCTTTATATTGGCAAATTTATAATGGTCTCACCTTTTACCTTTTTGTAAATGTGAAAAAGAAAATTTGGTGTCCATTACATGCACATTATGTTTATATAAAAACGTTGTGATGTGGTTATTTTAAGATATATAATTAAGTCATTTGACAATGTCTTCTAAGTTTGAAATGTTTTGTTTTAAGGGAGAAATGATCAACAACATAGAAAAAAATGTTATGAATGCCGCAGACTATGTAGAACATGCTAAAGAAGAAACTAAAAAAGCTATTAAATATCAGAGCAAAGCAAGAAGGGTGAGTTTGGTTTTTAAGAATTAAAGTGCATTTTTCTCTTCATTTGGTGTCATGTTGTAATTAATGTTAACCTACTAAAAGGTATTCCAAGAAATAAAAAATCCTTAAATAAACGTTTTGTTTTAAAACTAAAATAATTCTTTTTGCTAAAAAATCTAAGTTTATTAGATAAATTATATTGAGTATAAGCCCTCTTGTGTTTGAAGTAATTAAAACCCTCCACAGCTACAAGTCAGGACTGTATCCTCTCTTCTGGGTTGGATGAGGTTGAATTTTAGGATTCTGTTTTTTGGGTCACTATTTGGAGAGAATTCCAAAACTGATGGAATTGGAAATTCTCTGAAAAATTGTTGGGTATGCATTTTATCCAGTGAATGTTTAGTCTTTATTTAGGTTTTTTTTACTTATTCTTTGGTTTGGAGGAAAGGAGAATTATCTGAGACTGCAGACCTAAAATCTTATGTAGCATCCACTTAAATGGATGCTCAAAAGAAGGAAGTCCCTTTCTCTTAAGATCCACACACTTTGCATTCAAAAGTGTTGAGGGAACCCTCTGTAAATTTTTTTTTGTTCCTGGGGCAGAATTTAAAACTTACTGTACTAATTTAGGTATTTTATCATAATGCTTCTGAAACTTGAGAGATTATGGATTTTCCACATTGTCCTCTCCTGTTAATTTTCAGAGATGCTGAGGATGATGTAAGCTTTGTAAGTGAGTTTTAGTATCTTTATCTGAATCTTAAGAGTGTTGTGTGTGAATGAGAGGTCTTCTAGGAAAACCATGAAACTACAAAACTTAAGTTTCGACCCAGGAACTAGGAAACCATGTGTCTCTTTGCCTGTCCTCGCCCAGCAGTTCTTTGGTTTTTTCTCTGTGGTGGGGATATTGACGCGAGTGTCCCAGCACTGCATTGAGTGTGTGTCTCCTCCCACTTCCCTGAGGAAGATTTGTGTTTATAGTGCATCTTGCAGAGGCTGGCTGCCCCGTGCGGGTTAGGGGACATGTCTAACACGATGTCAGTGTTAGGAAAAGTGCAGAGTCAGATTGTGTGTGCAGACTCTCCTGTAGCTAATTGTGTGGGACGTTCTCAGTGAAGATGTGTGGCTGGCTGTGATGTTAGCCTGGAGAGCCTATCACCCCGAATTTCCCTGCATATCTAAATATGCTCATTATCTTTGAAATATAAGACATATTTCTCACATTTTCTGTGTTACTGCTTTTAAAAATATTGATCCTTAACATAAATTGGAGTGATAAGTTACTTGTTTTAAGTGCTTAGCTTAGTTCCAGGCACAAAATCAACTTTCATTAAAAAAAAAGGCAGTTCCTTTCCTGTTCGCCATGACCTAAACATACCAATTCAGTGAAAATTTTAGTGAAAAGTTCATTGGTTTTACAAAGAGGAAAGAGGCAGATGTGCTAGGTTTTCATTCTTACCCTGCTGAGTCAGCCTGACTTTGCAAGGTGCCTGGGATCTGCACATTACCCAGAGTGTAAGCTAGTCAGCAGTGTGATGTGATCATTCAAAAATGATCACTGTCTTTTTGATTAAATACCTGACAACCCAGCCAGCTTGCTTCACTTCTCACTTCGCTGCTTTCCAGTTCTGCTGTGGCTTCTGGCTCAGGTGTTGGTTGTCCCCTGTCCTGGCTCCCTGTTGTTATTCCCAGGGGAGCTGCGTGGGGCCCCAGGTAGTCAGGCAGCACTACTGGACGGATATTTTTCTATATGGTATGTCTGGAGCAGTGAAGGGTCTAACTGTCAGCAGGGAACAAACAGGAGATGCAAGTCTGCATGTTGAAAGAGAATAGGGACTGACTAGATAACATCTAATTTCTTAGTTTACTGAGCTGGCTACATAGCTCCATATACATGAAAAACTTAACTGTGTGTCTGAGTCCATCAGAAATTTATCAAAATTATATGACCATGCTGCTCTCCCATTGCTGAAACCTAATATTCTAAGAGTCATACAGCAGTTTATCTCCAAATAGTCTGGCCTTATTAAATTAAAAGTCACTCTTTTTGTGAACTAAAAATTGCCAAACAAGATTAAGGACATGCCCTGTAACTTAGATTTTAAAGTGAGTTCTGATGGATTGTTTTATTTTAAATGAAGGTTGTCTTTTGATGAGGCGATGT
>NW_007728852.1:9491-24984 GCF_000696425.1 Galeopterus variegatus | reverse complement strand
CTCCAAATAGTCTGGCCTTATTAAATTAAAAGTCACTCTTTTTGTGAACTAAAAATTGCCAAACAAGATTAAGGACATGCCCTGTAACTTAGATTTTAAAGTGAGTTCTGATGGATTGTTTTATTTTAAATGAAGGTTGTCTTTTGATGAGGCGATGTTCTCCAAATAGTCTGGCCTTATTAAATTAAAAGTCACTCTTTTTGTGAACTAAAAATTGCCAGACAAGATTAAGGACATGCCCTGTAACTTAGATTTTAAAGTGAGTTCTGATGGATTGTTTTATTTTAAATGAAGGTTGTCTTTTGATGAGGCGATGTAAAATTAACCATGATATCATTAGCTTGCTTTTCTTTCACAGAAAAAGTGGATAATTGTTGCTGTGTCAGTGGTTCTTGCTGCCGTAATTGCTCTAATTATAGGTTTATCAGTTGGCAAATGATGGTGTGGATAACGTCAGTGTGCATGCCTCTCTGCCAGGATGGCAGTAAGTAACTAATCAACTAATTTACTTATTAGTTTTTGTAATTAACCAGTAGTACTGCTTGCCCAATTTTAACGTACTTGAAAATAATACAAGTCTGTTGGCTGAGTGGTGCATGATGCCCTGGGAGTGTGCTTGCCTGCCTTGCTGGGTGGGTTCTAGTCTCCAGCCACTGTGTTTACTGAGAATAAAGCTCGGCTGGATGGTAATTCATTTTTAAGCCAAGGTCACCCTCTTCGACAGTTTTTAAGCTTTCTAGGTTGACTTTTATCCCTTTAATGTGGTAGTATGGCAGGCAGCAGCTCCTTGGTCTCTGTGTTTTGTTTCCGATCTAGGGAGACCATTTCACTGTTTGGACACAGTGGGCCCTTTATTAATGTTGTAACCATATCTGTGAAGATTGATTCTCAATTAAAAACCTGGCATTTAATGTTTTATCTCTTAAATTTTAGCTTTTATGAAAATTGCAACAACTTAAGTTGCTTTATAAAATACGCTGTCTCGCTATTCTACTGTGGAGTTGAGGGAATGGGACTAAAGCCGTGAAAAACATTGGCTGAAATTTAAATCCTTTGTCTAGCTTTTCTAATTGGAAGCATCTATTTTGTTTAAAAATATTTCCTTATTAAAATGAAAACTAGGGGCCGGCCTGGTGGTGCACTGGAGAGTGCGCCGCTTCGGAGCGTGGCGGCGCTCCCGCTGAGGGTTCGGATCCCATGTGGAAACCGGTTCCCGCTCACTGGCTGAGCGTGGTGTGGGCGCAACATCGAGGGTTGCGATCCCGTTGCTGGTCCCCGGTACGGGCGTGACACCGAGGTTGCGATCCCGTTACCGGTCAGTAAAAAAGACAAAAAGGAAAAAAAAAAGATAATTGACTATATAAACAAATTAAAAACAATATTCTGTGGAGTATATAATGTGTATAAATAAAATATGGAAAAAAAAAAAAAAAAAAAAAAAAAAAAAAAATGAAAACTGTGTATTTAGTTAGGATGCCTGTTCCTAATTAATTCTGAATATAAAAGATATTCAGTTTATTTTAAATATTATTATTTTTGTTCACTGTATATATCAACTTTTCCCAAACTTTGTTGATTTTGTGTTTTCCCTCTGGTTTTCTTACGCAATTGGAGCCATCCTTCCTGCATTCCCTTTTAAGTTAGGATGCTGTCTGGTGTATTAAATTTGGACATTCTCATTATTTCTCTGTAAATGTTTGGCATAATCAATTTCATAATATTCTAATTACAAATGTTTGTAATTAGAATATTATGAAATGCCTCAGAGTATCTAGATTGTGATGAGTATTCCTGGAGAATTCATTCCTATGTTATGAAAGTGACTGCAGACTTAATAGTCTGTGGTGCTTTTTTACAAATAGGATGTTATGACGGAAAGGAATTCCTTGTCCAGTCAAGTTTCACTACTGCTTTTCAATCTTTAAGACTTAACTTGAGCATCTGTGACTCTTAGTGTACGTAGTTGATAGATGAGGAGCTTGCACAGTTAATGTTCTGATATTTATGCAAGCCACAAAATTGCACTTGAAATTATTCCAGTAATATGTTCTGGGATGTTGCATTTGTTAAGATCCTCTTCTTTAGAAGGCAGAAAGAACTCTTTATGCACTGTTTTTATTAGGCAGAATGTTTATGTATCTTTCCTAATGCTTTTCTCTTAGCTTTGCTGAAAAAATGGTATATGTGATTTTTATTCACTAATGTAATGGTATTTTTCAGTATATTCATAATACTTTCTAAAATATGTATTCTCTTAATTTTTCCTAATGGCCATAATATGGTTAGTTTAATGTGGTTATACTAAAGATAAATTACAGTTTTTAGCTTGGACCCACCCAAATATGCTACTTTTCATGAATGCTACTTGGTATTGACGTTGACTAAAAGAAGGTTCCTCTCAGTGTGACCCTGAGGAATGGGGCCTGGTCCTGTGCCCTAGGCCTGGCTGGCCATTTCATCCTAGTGCCTGTAAAGAAAAATGACCGTTAAATGATCCTAACTCACTCATAAAAAACAGATCAAAGTACATACCATCAGTTATTTTTGTATGTGAAAGCAGTGGTTGATGTCTTTAATTATGCTGTAAAAAATTAATTTATATTTTCACCCTTTAGCAAAAACTCATTGAGGCTTTCCTATAGGCTAGGCAATGTACCCCACCTGCCTGCCCTGTGGGATGTGCCAAGATGCAAGGCTGCTTTACAGAGGTAGTCCGTCCCTACAAGCCTGCAACATGAGTGGGATGCCCCATTTTATGTATAAGGAGACAGGCTGAGAGATTTATATATAGTTGGTGATGGAACCGTGACTTGAACGCAAAATTGGATTGACTCCCAAGAGTGTACTCTGTCCACTGAGGAGAAGCCCAGGCATTTGGCTGGAGCTATCACCAGGAGATGCGATGACTGTGGTTGTTAGATATATGACATTTGGGGTGCAGGAATGACATCTGAATACTTATACCCTAAATGCCATGCTTTTAACAGCCATTCTGAAAGTACACACCTGTATAGTACCCAGATACTTGGCAAACAGCACAATTGCAAGTGAGATTTGGCATGTGTCCACAGTGGGCCATTCTCTGAGATGCTCCCAGGCAGAGTGAGATTATCAGGCTTGGCACACAATGGGAAAGACAGCGAGCCCAGGTTCTGGAGGTGAAGGACAAATATTGATGGCCCAAAGAAAAAGACGTCCCTCTAGAAAGGTGCTAAGAGAAGTTCTAGTAAAACATATAAAGAGGATAATAGCATAGTCAGGGCTTTCCAGGAAATATACGTAATGTGAATGTGGAACATAAAATTTGAAGGAGAGGGGGTATCCCAAAGGCCACTCTCCCTCGGCTCTGAGGAATTCACTTGAAAGTTCACTGAAGGGCCCGTCCACACCCATCTTCATGAATCACGCCAGAATTAACAGAGCTCACAGCCTGCTAGTGTTAATTTAGAGCTATCCAGGTTTAGCAGGTATGACTTCTTAGATTAAAGTGTGGCATACATTTGATAACTACAATTTAAGATGATGAATCCCGGCTTTTTAAAAAGAGACCACGAAGAACCTGCAGCATGGTGTGCCTTTCATCTTTGTCTACTTTCCTTCTCCCTCAGACACGTCTCCTGGAGGAGACTAGATTTCCTAAGTCTTTCAATTGTGTGAGGATGCTTGTTAATTAAAAAAAGAAAAAAAGGTAGATGCTATATTGTATCTTGCTTCTAGGCTGTGGATGAGTTATGTCTCGTTGATTTCTTAACACACGTGTCATACTTAAATGTAAAAACATCAATAGAAAGGATTTTTTCAGCCAATGAGAAATAGATTTATTTAAAGTATTTAAAATATGTGCAATGCATCCAATTACAAAAGTTCTGGGATTTTATTATGATCAAAGTAAAGTGTTTATTAGGAGCCCACATGATGTCTTCTCCCTCCAAGAGCAAATAGTTGATTCAATAACATAGTTTATTAATTTAATTTAATGTATTACACATGTGTCTAGAACTTAATGCTTTACCTTTGTAGTTTTCCCTTTTGTCCCCTTTTCTAGGACATTTAGGAGTTCTTCCTTGATAATAGACTTATATATATGTTTTTTTAATTTTTAAAATTAATTTACAGTTTCTTGGTTTATGATCAGAGAGCATGGTCTTTTTTTCTTTTTCGATTTTGGACTTATATTTTAAACTATCCCAAATTCTGGAAGAATTTTGTTAGGAAATGACATGGTTGATTTTTTTCTTTGATATATTGCAAATTAATGTTTTTCTTTATCTTACAGAAAATGATGATCATTATTATTTGTGTAATTATTTTGCTTGTGATCCTTGGAATTATCCTAGCAACAACATTGTCATAGCAATCATATCTCAAGAGCTATTTATCCTTGGAGACTCAGACCACATCTGCAACAAATCAACATCCTCTCATTTCACGAATGAATCCTAGACATTGTGACATGGCATTGAGTGCTGATTTCTCTATTAGCAAAGTCAAAGAGAAAGCACAACAGAATGTATTGTTCAGTGGAAGCACCGTAAGCAGAATATGGATGTGATGAGTTAACCCAGATATCCTTGGACTCTTAAGTGACACACCACAGAAATTTAACAATGTGAAATTTGTTTCAGTGGCCTTGAAATGAGGAATTATTGGAAATTTCAATTTTTAAAAATATTTCAGTGTTAAATACGTATGTGAAGTTTAATTAGGAATACTTTATGTTATGTGAAGCTATTAGATTTCAGGTCTAAGACTTTTCTTCCCTTCTCCCAGCTAATATATGCTAATTAACAGAGAGACTTTTTGTACTATGTTTAATTTGTTTTTATTTCTTGTTTGCAGAAATAATTTTTATAATGGAGCTGTTTTGTAATATATCTATAATTTTAAATCTTTGTAAACTGTTTAATATATTAACATCTTAATTTACCCTGTTTTTATATACTAAATATCACTTTTTGAATAAAATAGGAAGCTTCATGGTATTCGAGCCATCTTTGTGCAGTTGTTTACAAAGTTTGCCATTGTCATAGAAAACATTGGTTGCAAAGCCCATCAAAAATCTTTTCAAGTGCCTTCTGTTAATATTAATTTATAGTTTAAATGCGCCTGATACCCTCCAAAAAAAGTCTCGATTATTGTATTTGGCTCCGTTTCTACTTGTTCCATGACTCAAGATAATAAATAGTTACTGCACTGTAAAGGCAATGGTCTCTTCTTTGTTCACTAAAAATAAGGTTTGTGTTTCCCTGTTCACATTCACATTAATAAAGTCTGAATTTAAGATGGTGATGAAAGTGAGATTTAGTACTCTGAACTCAAGGAGATTATATAGACATTAATTCTTATAAATTTAAACTATTGTACTTATCACTCAAATGTTCTTAAGTACCTAATATTCTGCTGAACTTTAAAAGTTAATTCCCAAAGTTTATAGTAATCTATGGTAATTAAACATTTTTATTGCTCAGTGTTTTGAGTATAATAATGATTTGTTTTTAAACTTGGAAAATGTATGAACAGTGAATGGTTGTCTATTAAAATAGTATCTAGTCAAATTTTAAATGAATATGTGAAGGATACCCAAAATATAGTTAACTTTTCTTACTCCTGTCTGTGATTTTATAATCGTGTATGTGACTGTTTTTTAACAATGTTTGTTTTGAAACTAATATAGATAACACTTGATTCCCAACAATAAGTGTGAATAATATCGAACAGTTTAGAAACTGTATTCCTTATTTATTAAACAATTATGAGTTCCTCACGTTCACAATTTATATATCAAACTGCTTAGCTTGATCCAGTCTGTATGTGCGCATTTTATTACTTGCTGATCATAACTGTGTATGCAAAATTACATAGGTATATTCTGTCTCTGACATATTTTGTTTTTGGTCTTTAAATAGCCTGTCAGTGGGATATGCTCACTGTTTTGTGGTTAAGTTGAAGGTATAACTTGTCTTGAAGGGTATTTAAATATTTAAAGATCACGCTTGTATTTATATAACTTTTAGACACCTGTCTGTATAATTATGTCCACATGCAGTAGACCTTTGTGCTGGTGAGAACCTGCCTCCATTTATGTCCCACTTTTTGAAGTGCAGTCTTATTAGTCCTCACCTTTCATAATACTTCTTACTGTATTTTTTCAAGTTATTCTTCCTAGATTTGAAGTACTTACTGAATTTGTGTTTTTATAGTTGAAGTTATGGAAATGCATTTTGATTTATATTTAGATATTTAAGTCAGTTGTTGGATGACATGTTTGTATGTCTAAGCCTCATGTACCCATTTGAAATCACATTTAAAAAAATGTATTTACAGATTCATGTGTTACTTTTTTATTATTTCTTCAAATATTTCATGTTTACACTTAAAAAATTCCCAGAGAAACAAAAAAGAAATATTTACTTTCTGCCTTGTTATTTCTGGAGAGATTTTAGGGGAGATATTTGATTACATATCCATTAATAAATTGTTCTACTAAGAAAATTACTCTTCCCTGTGGCTATTATTATGTATAATAACTTCAGATGTTTTTGATAATTATTCTTTGATTATTTTACTTATTACTGTTGGCATTACAGGCTTCTGTTGTTCATGTCCTAGATGTCAGCACCACATATTTAAGGACCTCACCTGAATTCTTGCTGTTTATAACAAATCCCAATTCAACAAACACAGGCCATATCTCAGTCACTTGGTTTGAATTCTTGGGCCAATTTGGCAGATTCTCGTTAACATGTATTAATGAGGGTGAGGAGTCTTCCCCCCGACCATGTTCTGAGTTATCTATATCTATACTTTTCTTAATCCTCTCAGAGTTTTTCTTATTAAGTGGAATTTCCTTAATTTCTTAGCCCTTACTGAATTCTAACTATGTTGGAAAGTGATGTTCAAAACTCAGAATTAAAAAAAAAAAAAAACAGAAAAGAAGATAGTCCTGGAGAAAATTAATTCATGGAGATAAATTCCCGTGCAGTGGTTTTAATCTCCTATTCCTATATTTCTTTCACAATAAATTTCCTTTCAATTCTCAGTCTTGACATGCACATTTGTTGGAGTGAGCAGGACTGGAGCCATGTTGGGACCTAAAGCTGCCTGGCCTGCAGAGGGGGGAAGGATATTTAGAAGGACAGTTTTTTTCTCTCCACTCTTGCTTCCCACCCCCTGGCTTTCTCATCTTGCTCGCAAAGTAGGAAAACAAGGCTGAGAAGCTAATTAGTACTTTGCAAAGCTAACAGTTCTTTCTTTGAGATTTGTAGAGTTTTGAGAAATGATCAAGACCAAACGACTGGAAGCTGACCTTGGGCACTAGCCAGTATGCTGGCGCAAATCAAAATCTTGCAGGGTCCTGAGATAACAGCAAACATGAGAACAGAAACCAGGTGAAGCCTTGGTGAGACCTTGTACCTGGCTCGCAGACATGTACCCCTCGTAACTCACATCTCCTGCTCTCCTGCTTTTCACCTCCCACATTCCATTCCCTCAACCCTTCCTTTAAAAACCACTCAGTAAATGTAAATCTTTGAGATGGGGTAGCCTACCATCTCCTTCATCTGAATACATCTGCTTTCCTAACACCAACCATTTGACCTCTGAGGTTTTTTTTTTTCTTTCCTTTTCAAAGGGGTGGACAGCTGGACTTGAGTCCGGTAACACATTCACTAATTTAGTTCCTTCGTTTTTACTTTTTTTTTTTGCCTTTTTTTTGAGATCAGCCACACGGCGCTCAGCCAGTGAGCGCACCGGCCATCCCTATATAGGATCCGAACCCGCGGCGGGAGTGCTGCTGCGCTCCCAGCGCCGCACTCTCCCGAGTGCTCCACAGGCTCAGCCCCGTTTTTACTTTTTAAAGAAAACAAAGTTTATCACTTAAATGAATTTGTGACTTTCTTCAGTAAATCTAAACTCACATCCTTCCATGAGTTTAAAAAGTAGATTAAATTGAGATGGAATTTGAACTGGAAAGTTTGTGTATTGAGTAGAGAGGAGCAGAAGGACTCGGGCCTGAGAAACATCCACCAGCCTTGTGTGGCGCCTGTGTCCCTGTGGGCGGTAAGGCAGAGCCGCAAAAGTGCAGGGCCCTGGGCCTGCCCCACACTGGTGGCCAGCGGCAGATGTCTCTGGTTCTCACTCTGTGACTCCAGAGGTGGGTCAGGGGCCAGTGCAAGCCCCTGGGAAGTTGTCCAGGGTTTCCCCCCAGCAAGGGTGATGGGCTCCTTAGTTGCTATTCTAGTTAACACTATAAAACTCACTTAACACAAAGGAGAGTCTTAATGAGAACAGACTACAAGGATGCTCACAGTTCTTTAAACAAACAGAAAAACCAGCCTCCAAGGGCAGCCGAGGAAGGGCTAATGTGGATTTTGCCAGGTAATTTTGCAGATTATGACGGACATGGTAAGTACTAGGAAATGTCACGCAATATTTGTTTTACTGAACTCTGATTTGGTGTTTGAGTACAGTTGGGTTCAGGGTGTGTGGTATTGAATGGGTGTAGTGTGGCACGGGACTCCAGTGCTACAGGCAACACCCTCTGGAGAGAGGTCTGATTCATTGTTATCAGGACGAGCCAAGGAAGTGAGCCTTTGTTTTCAAAACGACCAGGAAGAGACAAGTGGCGGAAAATGTTAGGAATGCCATGTCGTAGCCCTGCATGGTGGTTTTCTTTGAGCTGTAAGATGAATTCAAGGCCACGTGTGGTCATGGTTTTCTGACTTGTGTCTACTGAAGAGGAAGCAAACTCCTGAGCTGTAGGAGACAGCTGGGCCTCTGGCTTTATGAAGGGATGGGCTCTGGAGGGTAGCCTGGAGTAGTGGGAGGCTGGACCTTGCTGGGGTGATCTCAGTTCTCTCATCTGTGGTGGAAAATCCATCCTGGAGAGCCTTTCTAGGACTAAAGACTTAAGTTTATTTTAGTTATATCCTTAGCAAGTTCACAGTGGAAAACTCTCCTGGGGCAAAATCTTCTATGAATGTAGTATACCTAAAAAAATGATAGTTTTCCCGTGCCATTTCTTTGTAAACTACTTTTTAATGGGTCGCAGTGGTTTTCCTGAGCTGGCTTTCCCTGTGAGAGCAGAGGACGAGACTGATTGGCCATAAGGCAGATGGCATTGGGAAGTTGTCCAATTTTGTAAGTATCCGTCAACCTTAATCTCAGAGAGAATGAAGTAACTCCTGGAGCAGCACAGCTGCAGATACTAATTCAGGTGGGGGGAGCAGGCAGCTGGGGGCTTGGGCTCAGGAGACGGGCATGGCGGATCTGGCCAGGCAAGGGAGTGTAGGTCAGGGATCAGGTAAGGTTCTAAGTGTCAAGTCCAGAGGAATGGGCAGACAGCAAAGATAGCATCTACAGTGCAGAGTGTGGCATCTGTGAGGACATGGGGGATCAAGTGTGGGCCGGCAGAGGCGGTGGTGTCGGGAAGTATGAGGCTCTTTAGCTGCTTCCTGTGTGCTGCTTAGGGGACTTGGTCTCTTAGGACTTGAAGTGCCCCCAGAGGTCATCTCTACAAGCTGGTGTGGCCTTGGGTCAAGCAGGGCTAGGTCCCGTGGGACCAAGTCGTGTCCGTGCAGCTGCCAGCATCCCCTGTGCCTTTCTGTAATCCCACCAGGAGTTAGGGCCCAGACATGTGAACACTGAAATATAAAGTATTGCTGTGTGTGCTACTGGCCTGAGATACACTGCCTGCACACTTTCCTCTTTTTCTAAAGAAAGTGCTTTATTGAGGTATAATTTGCCATAAATCCCTCCATCATAACTGCAATTCTATGATTTTTAGTAAATGTGTACAGTTGCATAGCCATTACAACCCTCCCATTTCGTAACATTTCCATCACCCCCAGAAATTCTTTCATGTCTATCTGCTGTTAATCTCCTCTCCCACCCCAGGCACTAGGCAGCCACTGACAATGTTTTGTCTTCATACCTTTGCCTTTCCTGGACGTTTCATGTGAGTGGAATTGTGTATGACATTGTCTTTTGCATCTGGCTTCTTTCACTCAGCATAATGCTGTTGAAGTCCCTCCATTCCTAGTGTGCATCATTGGTTAGTTCCTTTTCATTGCTGAATGTACCCCACTGTCAGGGTGTGTCACACTTTGTCTATCCATTCACCAGTTCGTGGACTTTTGAATTGTGGCCAGTTTTAGCTATTATGAATAATGCTTCTAGGAACATTTGTGTATATATATTTGTATGGACAAATGTTTTCATTTCTCTTGGGTAGATTGTGTTTGACAGCAAATAGTCAAGAGTTATGCTTGGTAAATAAGTTTGAGATGTCTGTTAGACAAAGGCGTCAAGAAATATATTTAGCAGTTGAATACATGAGGCTGGGACTCAGGAGAGGGGGCTGATGATCTATAATCTGGAGGGCACCAGCATGTAGGTGGTCCTTAAAACTGTAGAGTTAGATGAGACCATTAGGGAGAGAAGCGGTCCAAGGACTAAGACTGGAGTGTTTCATAACCAGAGGTCTGGAAGAGGAGAAGGGTTCAACAAAGGAGACTGGAATGGAATGGCACTAGGGGGAATAAAAAAGGGTACGATGTCCTCACATCCAAGTGGAGAGTGTTTCAAGAAGGAAGGAGAGGTCAACTGCACCAAATGCTGCCAGGAGGGCAGGGAGATGGGGACTGTTGGATGTGGTGACCCGGACATTGCAGGGTGGCTGCAAGGGTGCTGGGGATGAAAGTCCAAACGAAGTGGATTCAGCAGAGGTGGGAGGTGAGGAGGGGGTTCTTCTGAAGAATTCTGTTATAAAGGGACCAGGGAAACTGGATGGCAGCTGGAGCAGAATGTGGAGTTTTTGGGTTTTTTTTTTTGACTGGTAAGGGGATCGCAACCCTCGGCATGGTGTGGTCAGCACCACGCTCAGCCATTGAGCACACTGGCCATCCCTATATAGGATCCGAACCCACCGCCTTGGTGCTCGCAGTGCTGCCCCCTCCTGAGTGAGCCATGGGGCTGGCCCAGGTAGACAGGGCGGGGGAAATAGAGGTGCAGAAGAGAGGAGAAATTCCATGCAAGGGAGAGAGATGGATAAATTTTAAAACCAAGACCTTGAGTCACTGACAGGGAGGGAGATGCAGGGCAGCAGTAGAGAAATCAACTGAGCAGCAGGGACAGTTCCTAGACGGGAAATAGTGTGGGAACCGCTAAATTAGCGGTTCTTGGCTCTTTAGGGACTGTGGACATCTTTGAGAACCTGTTGGAAGCTCTGAACCTTCTCCTTCGAAAAAATGATCATGTTTACTTAATGAAATGCCTCCAGGTACAGGCTCGGTGCTGAGCAATCAGAATGAAGCCAACCAGGTACTGACCAATCAGAATGAATGCTAACCAGGTAATGACCAGTCAGAGTGAATTCTAACCAGGTACCAACAAATCAGAATGTATGTCATCCATAAATGATGAGGAGGGCCATAGCAGTGCATTCTCCTTGATGTGTTTGGTATTGTCAGAGTCTGTATTTGGAATGTCTCCAACATATGAAAGTTGGAAGCTTTTACATAGAGAGCCAGATTTCTGCTTCTCTTAACACATCTGGAGATCTGGCCCTGTGGGCCCACATTCAGCTGGAGCTAAGAAGTAGTTGCCCTTCGGAGCAGGTTTGCACTTTCCAGTTTGCCACAGTCCCACCACTCTCTATTGCACAGTACCTCGCCTGTTTCACTCAGGTACATTCCCTGCCTGGCTCTTTTAGGTATTGAATTTTGCAAATGCTGGAAGTGGCCATAGCCTTTAAGGGGTAAGATGTGGTTAAGGGGGTAGATAAGTCCATATGGTTACCACCATCTTGTAGGGGCCAGTTTACCCATTCCCAGTGGACATGCCCTTGGCCACTGCCCTGATAACCAGGACCTGCATCCCAAGCACATAATCCTCAGTGATGTCATTCTTTCCACAAGGAAGAGAACCTTTTTACTCCATTGAACTCTGGTGGTGACATAGTGTAATTATCAAGATCTCAGATTCTGGAGTCAGACTTTGGGTTTGAATTCAGACTCTGCCACCCATTAGCTGTGTGATCTTGGGCAAGTTACCTCACCACTCTGTGCCCCATCTTCATCCTCTGTTAAATGGGGCTATTAGTACCTACCTCATAAGATTGTTAGGAGGATTAAATGAGTAATAAATGTAAAGTGCTTAGATTTGTACCTGACACATAGTGAGTGTTCATTATTACCATGTGGCTTTAGTTTTTGATTTTCTGAACATTTTTATTCTGGAATAGGATCTGGCTAACTTCACTCGAATGATGTATCCCTACAGGGGATTCTCCATAACTAGAAAAGAATTACTGAGTTTAAAAATAACAGTTAATCCCTGCTTCTTGTTATCAGATTGTCAGGAGCAGAACATCCTGTTACACCCACAAAATTTTGCACATAGTTCCATCCCCAGCAAGTACGAAGCCAGCGGGTTGGGAGCCCCGCAGTAGAGAAAGCTGTCATTTTCAGGATTCAGCAGAGAGCAGATTCGGTGGGAGCATCTTCTGCATTTGGTATCATCATCTTCTCCAGTTAGACTTTCCCATCCTCATGGGCTGGGTTCCTCTGCTGTCCTCATGGCAGAAGGACGTCACCAAGAACATTGCTACCCACACTGGGCAGCTGCAGGTACGTCACCTGGAGTCAACCGCCCCCCACGCCCTGGGATGGGGAGCCTGGGAGTTGAGAACAGGAGCCCGGAAGTGTCGCCTGGGAAGCCTCATGTAGGCACTGCATCCCTGGATTCCTGGCTGCAGCCTGTCCTGGTGGGTCAGTGGACGTTGCGCGGCTGTGCAGAGCTTCTTGTGTCATTCTTGCTGCAGGAGGGGATTTTGTGGTTTGTTTCCGTCTGTAGATAAGAGAGAGGGGTTGGTTGATTGGTTGGTTTTTCCCACTGTGGCATCATAGCCATTCAGTGGGAGGCTGTGGCAACAGACTTTTCCACGTTTCTTCTCAGTGGAAGTGTCACAGGACCACTAGCGGAAGCAGCCACTGGACTCAGGGCCCACAAGGACCTGCCTCTACCTGGCTCTGCTGATGGCTGGGCCATCTGGATGGCTGAAGAGCTTGGAGCTCAAGGTGGGTGGCAGGATCCAGTGTCCAGGCAGAAGGAGTTGAGCATCCCTGTCTACCCCCCACCCTGACTTTGATGGATTTTTAGAAGTATCTTTTCTAGAGAGAAGATTCTGAGAAATCTGTAATTCTGAACTGCTCCAGTAGACACCTGGACAATTCCCTCCTTGAAGAAGGGGAGAACAGGCGCAGGAGCCAGCTACAGCCTGGCCTCTGAGCTTCTGCTTCCACATGGGGCAGGGCCCCTGCTGTTCCGGGAAGAGAATGAAGGTAGGAAACCCTTGCTCCCATGACTCACTTCCGGTCCCTACACTGATTGGAGTTTTCTATTCCTTTCCATCTGCCTCCTCTAATGCAAAAAACGCAGACTCCGATCCCTCATCAGGATGCTTATTATGGTTCATTTCAGTGTGCATCTTAGGTTGTATTCTTGATATGGGAAACAAATATCAATATCGTGCCCTTATTGTGATTGTGGAGACATGCGGATCTTTCATTCTACAAATGTTTCCACAGCACTGACTACACACCAGGTAAGACTCTATATGCTGAGATATAGCAGTGAACTGTACAAGTGAAATTCCTGTCCCTGTAGGGCTTGTAGTCTAGAGGCGGGAGACAGGCAACAATCAAAATGGTTAATAAAATGAGACTGTGATTCACTTGGATTTCTGAATGAAGAACTTTCTAAGCTAAGGAAGTAGCATGTGCAAAGGTCCTGAGGCAGGCACATTCCTGGTGTGTTTAAGCAACAGCCAGGAGGTGGATGTTGCTGCAGTGGCAGGAGAGGAGAGAGACCATGGTGTGTGTGTGTGGGTGGGTGGGTGAGGAACCAGGTCACACAGGACCTTGTGGGCCACTGTAAGGACTTTGACTTTTACTCTGACAAAAATGGGAACTACTTGAAGCTTGTATACAGATAATTGACACATGACTCAAAGGCATTGCCCTGACTCCCATGTTGAGACACATCTACAGGGAGACAAGGATAGAAAAAGGGAGGTGAGTTATGAGGTTATTGAAATCATCTAGGTGAGAGATGATGGTGACTTAGACACAGTGATAGCTGTGGATAGGGCAAAAGAGGTGGGAGACTTTATAAATATACTTTGAAGTTTGAGTCAAAAGTGCTTCACCTGGACTGCTCAAGGGCATGGAGTTTCTTTATGGGGTAATGAAAATATTCTGAAATTGTGGAGATGTCTGCACAACTCTATGAATATAATGGAAATCATTGCCATGTACAGTTTAAATGAGTGAATAAGACAGTATGTGAATTATATCTCAGTAAGGTTGTTATAAAAATGAGGATTTGTGGACGTATTGGATGTGGGGCATGGGAAGAAGAGGAGGCAGGGCAGACTCTTGGGCTGGGCAGCTGGAAGGATGGATCAATGAGGCAAAGAAGGCAGAAGAGGGGCACATGCTGGGGGAGAATTAGGAGTTCAGTTTTTGACATGTTATGTATAAGCTGTCGATGATTTGTCCAACTGGATATGGGAGAAGGCATTTGGACATTCAACATCAGTCTTGAGGGGAGAGGGCTGGGTGGATGAATTAACCTGGCATGAGGCTGGGCGAGTGACTGAAGGAAGGCAAGAGGGCAGGACTGAGCCCTGGGCCCCTGATGTTTTTCCAACAACCAAGGAGTGGTGATGTCCTGGAAGCTGGGAGATCTTGTCTTTCATTTCCCAACTGGTGACAGAGAACATGGAAACAGAGAAATCCTTCATACTGTGCAAAAATAGCAGTACCAGCTCAGTGGCATATGACAGCTGCTTCAGCGTGGGGCTGGCAGGGAGTGGGGGTGACTGTGGCAAATTGTGGGTCAGATGCCCTGTCTGGAGTAGCTGCTTCTCAGCTATAGCTACCTCTTACCACATTTGAATGCTAGCCCAGGGCTGCTGGGTGTCCAAATGTTCAAGAGATGCTGGAAATATTGAGTGTTTGTCCCACTTCTAAAATGTTGGTTGAGTTTAAAACACTAACAAAAACCTATATGTGCCTAACCACAGAAGCCTGTGGCCATATCTGGTTGCGGCTTGTCACTTTGTGTTCTCTGCTCCAATGCGGGGAGTCAATACTGGTGTGATGGAATCTCTATTGGGCCTTTTCCTGAGAGGTATACGTTGGGAAAGGCATGGGTAGTTCAGGGTGTGGGTGAACTCACACTAGTGTTGACCCTTAGTGGGAGTTGAGGCAGAGCCTGCTCAGCCACCTGGGCCCTGGCAGGGTCTGAAGTTATTGAGGAAGTGGAATCCTGCATAAAGCTCTGTTGGTTCAGGGCCTGACTCCCATGCTAACTTTGTGACCTTGGGCTAGTTACTTAATGTTCCTAAGCCTGAGTTTCCTCCTCTGTAAAATGGGTTAATAATATCATTGGGCCAATGGTGCATTTGGTTAGACAATACATGTACAGTGTG